>NW_024350324.1:607442-620032 GCF_902729225.1 Pteropus medius
CGGGCGGTGAGCAGGAGCCGCGCCCCGCGTCCAGCGTGTAGGCCGGGGGGCAGGCGGTGCAGTCGCGCGGGGAGCTGCCACGGCATGCGTAGCAGGAGGAGTGGCAGCTGGCGCACACGTGCAGGGCGGGCGTGGCCAGGCGCCCGGGCCCCCCCGTCACTGCCTGGCGGGTGCGATTAAAGTACCGGGGCGGGAGAGGCAGAGGTGGCCCATGACGTAGGCGGGGCCGTTACATTCTGCACGGAGGACATGGACACGAAGGTGAGGCCCAGGCCCGCCGCCCCCGCCCGCCCCTGCCCGCACACGCACACTGCCAGCAAGCAGGCCATGCCGCGCCGGGCACTCACCCTGGCACAGCCCCTCTGTGTCCCGCTGCACGCACGCGCTGCTGGTCACCTGGGGGCCTGTGGGCCGCGCCGTCATGTCCTCGGCTGTCCCGTAGAGCAGCAGCGTGTAGCGGAACAGCGTCCCTGGGCAGGGGTGGCGGTGGGCACGGGGAGGAGGGGGAGAGGCTGTTGGTGGCCTGATCCTGCCATTCTGGGCCCCACTCCCAAGCCCCCCTACCCCACCCTGGGGCCAAGGATTCGGATGGTGCCCTGGCCACTCAGCGCCCACAGCAGGCTGGTGACTGGACACCAGCTGGGCACCAGACATGCCTGCTCCGTCTCTCCAGGGAGGCTGCCGGCAGGTGGCCGGGCTGTCGGGCCCCCGGCCTGTGCTCGCCTCTCACCCGTGTTGAAAAAGTAGCCTTTGTTTTCCAGGCCTAGGATCCACAGGCCCCGCGGGTCCTCGTCCCAGAAGTGGGTGGACATGAAGATCCAGTTGTTGTAGCCTTGGCCACTGATGTCCAAGGGTCTGGGACAGACCGGGGCGAAAGGCTTCAGAGTCACGGCGAGCATGG
The DNA here is from genome assembly GCF_902729225.1 of Pteropus medius. Lineage (NCBI taxonomy): Eukaryota > Metazoa > Chordata > Mammalia > Chiroptera > Pteropodidae > Pteropus > Pteropus medius. The sequence goes on from NW_024350324.1 coordinate 608,344, forward strand.
GGCGGCTCGGCTGACGTGGGCATGGGGCCCCTCCCCCGCACCTGATGGCCACCAGCGTGGAGCGGGTGCCCATGGGGCTGGTGAGCGAGATCTCCAGGTCCCCGCGGCGGCTATAGGACAGCGACAGCTGGACCTGCACGTGCTCTAGGGAGCGGATGTAGTTGGCGCGGCCGGCGCAGGCCGACACTTTCTTCCTCACGCGCATTGACGGCAGGATGGGGCTGGGGGGGCAGGGGGGGTCAGGGCCCCTCCAGCCCACCTGCTGGGGCGGGCAGCCGGCGGGCAGGGTCTCGGCTCAGATTCTGGGGCCCACCCTCGGACTTTAGAGATGGGTAAACTGAGGCCTTTGGGCTTGCCTCCCACGTGTCCACCACCTGGGTGTTAACGACAGGTGTGGGGGAGGGCTGGGGAGGTGACAGATGTCAGGGAGGGCTGCAGAGGTGACAAGTGTCAAGAGAGGGCTGGGAGGTGACAGGTGTCGGGGAAGGCTGGCCAGGTGACAGGCGTCAGGGGAGGGCTGGGGAGGTGACAGGTGTGGGAGGAGGGCTGGGTTTGGGAGAGAAGGTGACAGGTGTGGGGAGGGCTGGCCAGGTGACAGGTGTCAGGGGAGGGCTGGGAGGTGATAGGTGAGGGGAGGACAGGTGTGCACAGTGGCGGGGGCCGAGGATGGCGCTCACGTGGGCGTGTGTAGGACCCGAACAGCGCATTTCTTCTGGGGCTGAGTGGGCAGCCACGTGCGAGCCAGGTCCACCAGCAATCCTGCATCCAGGAGCCCGTAGCCATAGTGGTGGCTCACTGCGTGGAGGGGGCTGTCACTCGGCCAGCGGGCGTGGTGCCCCGCCCCCCGCCGGGCCCCGCCGCACCTTGGCGCCCCACGCCGTTGGTCCTCCAGTCCTCTGCCTGCAGCTGCGCCTGCCTGGACGCACGGACCACCAGGTGCTGCATGTCCCTCCACGTCAAGAACGGGCTGGGGGCGGGGGAGGGGCTCAGCGGGGGCCGCGCCTGGCGGCCGGGGCGGCAGGCGAGAGGCCCCCACCATCACCTACTTGGCTTCCAGAGCCAAGGCGATCATGCCTGCAGCCAGCGGGGCTGAGGCCGAGGTGCCCGTGTGCTTGTCCGTGCACTGGTGGTGCAGGTCTGTGGTGACCTGGGGGCAGAGATGGGGACTCGGGACCTGGGCACGGGCAAACCCGGCCCTCGTTCGCAGAGCAGCAAGGACTGGAGAAGGCCCCGCATGGGGTCGTGATGGCCCCGGAGCCTGGGCGCTGCCCAGGCCACACTCCGCGAACGTGGGCCAACAGGTGTGGAGGGGTGACAGCAGGTGCCGGGCCTGGGCCCCGTGCCTGTGTTCCGGTGCTCCGGGGGTGACCCGTGGGAGAAGGAGAGATGCGGGGCACAGGACGGAGGGCGGGGAACACGGCTGGGCCGGGCGGCCGCTACTCACGATTTGGGGGTCGGTGGCGATGCCGCTGCTGTAGGTGGTGGTGAGGGTAGAGGCGCAGGCCTCGCTGTACCAGGGCACGTGGCGCTGCCGCGTGGTGCTGCCCACGGACAGCGTGTGGATGCTGTTGGTGTAGCCGTCACAGTTGCAGTCGTCGTAGTGCAGGCCGCCGTTGCCGGACGCCCAGATGAAGAGCGTGCCCAGCCCACCGCGGCCCTGCAGACGGCGACAGGGGCAGGGGCGGGGCCGGGGATGGGCGTCAGCCTCGCGCGCGGGCGCGGGCCCGGGCCCTCCGCGGCCGGGGTCCCGCTCACCTTGGTCACGCCACGCTGGAAGGCCTCGCGGGTGAGGATGCCGGGGCCGTCCACCGTGCGGCCGTCGTCCTCTGGGCCCCAGCTGGCGCTGTAGATGTGGATGTGCTGCGGCTGTAGGCTCAGGGACTGGGCCTCGATGATGTCCGTGATGGTGCCGTCCAGCATGCGCACCCCTGCACAGGCGGGCATCGGGCCTCTGGGGAGAGCCCTGCCCGGGCTCCGCTGGTCCAGGCCCTCTCTCGCCGACAGGCAGTGCGGGGGTCTGTGCGGGGCTCAGCCCTCCCCACCCTGAGTCTGGGGCCTCTTCATTGCCTGGCGGCAAGGGTGTGGGCGCCCAGTGGCTTCCTCCCCTGGCTAATCTGCTGACTCACCCTGGTTTTCCTAGCCACCCAGTGCCACCCGACCCAGCATGACCCCAGCGGGCCTCAGTACCTCCAATTCGGGCATTGTAGGCGACTCCTGTACCGCAGAACCTGTTGTTGGCGATGGCAGCGACTTCCCCAGCACAGCGGGTCCCATGCCTGGCGCAGGACAGAGAACAGTTCCAATCCCAGGCCTCTATCCGCCCACCGGGCACAGGGCCACCCCCGGGCCCCGTGGGACAACGGGCTCACCGGTTCTCATCACTGGCCGAGTATCGTGGCTGGGGGTCCGGGTCATAGTCATTGAAGTCGTAGCTGGCCAGGGGGTCCTGGGAGTGGGGTGTGGGTGTGAGGGGCTGGGGTGGGCCGTGGGAGGGGGCAGCCCCCGCCCCGGCCCCCATTGGCTCACGTAGTTGGCCCAGAGGTCCGGGTGGTCCTTCTCAATGCCGTCGTCCAGGATGGAGACCACGATGCCCTGGCCGGACAGCCCCTGCCTCCAGACCTGCAGGATGTTCAGGTCCGGCCACACTTCGTTGTTCTGTGCCGGGCGGGGCGGGGGTCAGTGGGCTCGGGCGAGGCCCGGCCCGCCCCGCCGCCCGGCCGAGCCCGCTCACCATGTACCACTGCTTGGAGAACCAGGGGTCCGTGGGCACCGCCAGGGAGCGCTTCACGCGCCGCCGCAGCGTCTGCTGCTCAAACCACTGCACCTGGGGCGGGACGCGCGCCGAGGGAGGGGCTGCACCCCCGGGCCAGCCACACCCCTCCCAACTCTCCTCGCCACCCGGCGCCTCAGGCGGGCCCTGTCCCACAGACCAAGAGGACCGGCCCCTCTGAGCCTTTGCCACCAATTCCTTGTCAGAGGGCCCAAGCCCATGTCTGCCATCTGCCTGGGGCCCTTGTGGTGTGGGACAGGGTCTGGGACCCCGTGTTTGCTGGGTCCCCATGCCTGAGGACCTGCCCACGCACCCCTCTCCCCCCAGTGGCCATTCACTCTACTACCTCTGGCCTGGGGCAGGACATGCCCTGCATGCCCACCTCCTCCCCGCCCTGCAAGCCCACCCTGCCCCATGTCAGCTCTCTGCCGAAACCCTCCCATGGCCCCCCCTTCTCCAGGGCCCACGATGCCCTGCCTGTCTGTCCCTCACCAGCCCCTCTCTGCTGCGGCCACAGCGGCCACCTTGCCTGGCCTTTGCGCATGCTCTGCCTGCCCAGGGCTGTTCTTCCTCCTTCCTGGTTGATCTCCCCCTGCCCCACCAACCTGGCTCAGATCCCCACCTCCATGTCAGCAACCAGGGCCAGTGTTTCCCCATGGGCTCTGCTCCCATCTTGGGAGCTGGCCCTGGATCATGTCCCTCCGTCCCACACGTCTAACCCGCAGCCAAGCCCCGGCCTCCTGCAAACTAGATCTCCAAGCACCCGCTCCGCTCTGCTGACACCTCTCCAGGCGGCTTCGAACCCGCAGGCTTCTCGCCTCCTCGACCTTCGTCCGGCCCACACCCCTCGGTGGGCTTGCCAGATTCAGCCTCGAATCAGCTCGGTGGCTCAGGCCTTTTCCCTATCTACCTGTCATCTCTCTGAACGTCTGGAGACGGTTCGGGTCCCGATTCAGTCATGGTCTCATTGGGTGACTTCAGGCAGGATTCCTCCTCTTAGTTTTCTCCATCACAAACTGGGCCACTTCCCCTCCCTCCACCCCATGAGCTAGAATATTATCTGCTCCTCTTTATGGGGTACCTGGGAACCTTAACCTTTCAGGGTGACATAGAGGAGGGAAGGTGGGGTTGCGACAAGAAACGCAGGTGGTGTGCCAGGCCCTGGGGCGAGCACCACATTCACGCATCATCTGCTGCTCTCCGCGTATCTTCCCCATCTGGGTCCCCACTGTAAAGACTGGGGAGCCAGGTGAAAACTGAGACAGAGAGAGCAGGTGACTCGCTAAGGTAACAGCCATCCGTAAACAATCATAAGAATCACAGGAGGTGGCTAAGACCCCAGGGGGCAGCCTCGAGGCCGGGCTCACCTTGGGGTCTTTCTTCAGGCGCAGGCGGTGGCCCCAGTGTGGGGTCAGGGACCGCTGGACCACGCCCCGGTGCCGCAGGTGGAAGTACTGCCCGTCAGGGAATATCTGGGAATGTGGGGGGTAGCTGCATCTCTAGGACCCAGCCCCCGTGATGGAGCCCCCGTAGGACAGGCGCCAGCCCCCTTTGCTTGCATCCTGCCCCCACCAGGTGTCCAAGGAGGGGCTTCAGGGGCTTTCTGGGGGTCCTAGAATCTGAAGTCGGTCGAGGTAGGGGGTGGACTGGAGCTTCCCGATACCTCGGGGGATGCCCTCGCGCCTGTCGGGGTCTGGGGTCTTGGGCTGTCCAGCCTCCGCCCCCTCCTGTCCATCCGGGTCCCACCCACCTGCCCCAGGTTGACGAATCCGAATTTGCGCGCTAGGCGCTCGGCCTCCCGGTAACCCTGGGACACACGCACGGCCCAGCTGCTGACATATATGGGGGCCCGGGCTGAGGCCCACCCCACAGCCAGGGGGCCAACGAGGTCCAGGCCCAGGGGCAAGGCCACGTACAGCCAAAGAGCAGTCCAGACGGGCCGCATGGCGCCGGGGGCGGGGCCAGGGCGGGGCCTCAAAAAGCCCCTCCCCCTGGCCAAACCGCCGAGTCGGCCCAGGCTTTAGCCCCGCCCCCAACGCCATAGCAACCCCTGAAAGTCTTCAAGTCCCAGGGGGCCTTGCGGCTCCCGAGTTAGAGGTGCGAAGATCCAACAGAGATGGGAGGGAGAACACACGCTCGCCCTAGTTTTCTGTAGGCGCAAACTGTCTGAAGGCTCAGCCTCCCCATGTGTACAATGACCCAAGTTTTCTGACCCAGAGTAGTGAGTTCACGGTGGCTGTAATTGACCCCGCCCCTTTATTTGGCCCCGCCCGCTTTTCTACACACCCCTCCCCATAACATCAGCCCTGCCTCCTCTCCAGCCCAACCAGAATTGTCCTTTGAAGTAAGTCCCGCCTCCTCAATTTGGCCCCGCCCCGCCCGTCCTTTCGACTCCGTCCCGCCTCCTTTATGCTCAGCCCCGCCCCTCCTCTGTTCTCGCCCATAAATTCCTTCCCGTTTCTCCAATCAGCTAGGGCCTTACTCCGAACCCCTCCCTCCGGCTCCGCCCACCTCAGCACGCGTCTTTACTCCCTAGCTCCACCCACACAATGGCTCAGCCAATAATCCACGGCTATGACCCGCCCCCTCCAATCAGCGACGTCCCTCTCCCGCTCGGCCAATTGGCGCCTCCGGCCGCCGCGCCCCGCCTCCTCCCTCCGGAGTCGCGGCTGCGGCTGCGGCGGCCGGCCAGAGGGCCATGCGGCGGGGGAGCAGGGGCAGGCCCCTCCTCCTTTGTCCGCCCTGCCCTCCCATTGGCCTGGGCGCTGAGACCCGCCCCGTGGTCCTGCGGTGCGCCTCGCTGCAGGGGAAAGCGTCTCGCGCGCGGCAGGGCCGGTGCGCGGGGCTGCGTTCGGTCTCGGGCTGCCAGCGTCGGGCCCGCCGGTGCCATGGACGGCCTGCGCCAGCGTTTCGAGCGCCTTCTGGAACAGAGGAACCTGGCCACCGAAGCGCTAAGGGCGCTCGAAGCCAGGACCGGTGTCGACAAGCGGTACTTGGCCGCGGGTGAGCCGGCCAGGGGCTCTCGGCGATGCCGCCCCCGATTCACCGACGGGCACACTGAAGCCCTGGAGCACCCCGGCCTCGGACCTGCCACCCTCCTGCCGGCCCTGGCTGCGGGGTCCGGGCCGGATGGCGGGGCGTGACCCGCCGTCTAGTGGGGAGACCGAGATCTCGGCTGGGGGTGTGGTGGGGTCGTGGACCTAAACCTCCCGTGTGCCCGCCACCCCTCCCTCGCCCTCGCCGTGAGACCTCGGGCGCGGGCCACCCCTTTTCTTGGCTCCCGCAGCACCCCCACTTAGGCCCTCGGGTCTGGAGGCCATCCTCTGCCCCTTCCTTCGGGGCGCTGGGTGCCCGCCAGGCCAAAGTCCGGTTCTTCCAGTCGCCCTGCCGGCCTCGGGGGAGGAGAGGGCAGATAGGGAGCCAGTGCCCTGAGTGTCGCCACCCCCTTCCCGGATGGATCCCAACCTGAAAGCCAGTGTAGAGATCTCGTTTTCCCGAGGGGATGGTCTCTGCCAGGAGGGAAGGGTCACAGTCCACCTCTGCTCCCTCTGTTTTCCCGTTGGTCCCCCCCATCCCTGGCCCGCCCTCTCCCCTCCCTGCTCAGTGGCTTTGGCCCACTGCGCCTGAATAGTCGAGTTGGAGCTGGGTTGTCCGTCATCTGTGCTGGGGTTGGGGAAAGGTAGGTCGCCCGCCCCTCCTGTGACTTCCACTCCAGTCCCTCCTCTTCCTTTCCTCAGTGGCCGGGGCTGTCCCCTGCTACTTTCCGAAACTGTCTAGTAGGCACCGGACGGATGCCTTCCTTCCCTCTTTGGCTGTGCTCCAGGCCCATCCACCTTGCCACCTCTTCCAGGAAACCCCCCTGGAATGAACCACGAGGGCGAGGGCGGCTCTGGGTGAGGACAGTGCTAGGCGTTTTGAGCACCTTCTGTGCGCAGCTCCTGGGAGTCCGCTTTTCTCCCAGTCGCCCACCAACTGGGCTATCCCCATGCCAGGCAGCCCCGGGAGGGTCCAAAATCTGTGCCTCCAGCTTCCTGGTGCCCAACTCATGCTGGCTTGGCCTGGGCCCTGCCCCTGGGAGCAAGCCATTGACCTTCCGCCTAGTTTTCCACATCCCCGGTACCAGTGGGTGGGGAATTCAGGTCACAGAGCACAAGGGAGGGGCCTGTCAGGGGGACTAGCAGTCACAGGGAGGAAACTGAGGCCGGAGACTCAGGGGTCCCATGGGAGGCTGCCCCTGCCACCTGCTCTGTCTGGAGTATCCACCCCTCCCCCTCCCATCTGTCGCTGATCTCAGGCTGTGTCCCCCCGCCCCCCTATCCAGGTCATCCTCCCAGTTGCTGAGGTTGCAAGAATGGGGATTGAGAGGGAGTGCCTTGGGAGAGCCGCTGCTCCCCGACTAGCAATTTCCTGAGAAGGGGTGACGTTCCCCCACCTTTGGGTGCCACCTACCCCAGATGGCCATCTCCCCACGCCCCCCTCTCCCCTGCCCATAACAGGCGGGAACCTAGAGGAGCCCCTGGGGAGGCCCCTCCCACTCCTGACCCCAGACTCTGGAATAAGAAAGGTAGAGGGAAGCGTGTGAGTGACGCTGCCCTTTGGCCCACTAGTGGCCTCTATCTCTCTGCAGATAAGAGCCTGGGGGCCGGGCGGGGAGGCAGGAGGCTGTAAATTCTCCCCAGTGACCCTAGGCAAGCCCCCTCCCCCAACTTGTTTACTTCTGGCCATTGCGTGAGACAGAACGGGGATGCACAGAGACGCACACACACAAGAAGCGCTTCATAAGATAGATGACAGTGACCGTCATCGCTTTTGGGGTGGCTGCCCCAGCCCCACAGGCTTCTCCTCCAGCCTCACCTCTGGGAGTGTTTTTGTGACCCGAGGCTCCTCTGTAATGTGTGGAGAGGGCGAGTCCTCCCTGTCGAACCCCACAACAACCCTGGGAGGCAGCCCATAGACAGATGGGGACACTGAGTCTCCAAGTAGCAAGAGACTTGCTCAGTGTCATGTGGCGAGTGAGCGGCAGAGCAGAGGGCTCTCTGAGGTCTGGGGACTCTACCACCCTTTGCCGCCTCCCACTAAGACCAGGGGTCTCAAGCGGGGCCACGCTGCCCTGTCAGGACACCTGGCGGTGTCTGGTGACATGTCTGATCGTCTGACTGGGGGTGCTCCTGGCATTGAGTGGGTGGAGCCAGGGAGGCTGCTCAGCCCCCACAGTCAGCAGTGCCGAGAAAGAGACACCCCACACTAAGATAAAGTTTAAAATGCTGCTGCTTTCGCCCGTTCCCCGGCAATCTCATCTTGACTGCTTTTAGATTTTCCTCCCATTGCTTACAGTCAGACACTGGTGTCTTGTGCCCAGCCCCACCTATAGGGCTTGAAACGATCGCTTGTTCATTCAGCAAACCTTTATTAGGCAGGACCTTATACACACCTGGGCAGAGGTCCCTGCCTACCTTTGGGGATCCCTCAGTATCTACTAACCAGGTGCAGAGCCGAGACTCGGGATTCAGGGCCACAGTGGGGGGCGCCCCGGTGCTGCGGGGGGACACGTGCTGGAGGGGGTGGTGGCTGAGGCTTGTGGCAGGGATGACAAGGGTGAGCTGCGTGTGCCGGGCCGAGAGGGGGCCCGACGCCCGCACCCGCCCACTGCGCCTTCCTGCTTCAGGAGCCGCCACTCTGCTAAGCCTGTATCTTGTGTTCGGCTACGGGGCGTCTCTGCTGTGCAATCTCATCGGCTTTGTGTACCCCGCTTATGCTTCGTGAGTGCCCAGGGCTGTTGGGAGGGGGGAGCGTTGGGGGCTCCGCGGCCGCTGACCCCACCGCGCCCTCCCCGCAGGATCAAAGCCGTCGAGAGCCCAAGCAAGGAGGACGACACTGTGTGGCTCACCTACTGGGTGGTATACAGCCTGTTCGGGCTTGTCGAATTCTTCAGCGATCTACTCCTGTCCTGGTTCCCTTTCTACTACGTGGGCAAGGTGGGCCACCCGGCTGCCTCCCGGGGAGGGGGTGCGCACGGGGGAGGCCGGGGCCGCGGAGTCGGGGTGCGCGTGTGACCCTGCCTCCGCTCCCCGCCCCCACGCAGTGCGCCTTCCTGTTGTTCTGCATGGCCCCCGGGCCGTGGAACGGGGCCCACATGCTGTACCGTCACGCCATACGCCCGCTGTTCCTGAAGCACCACGAGGCCGTGGACAGCGTCGTGAGAGAGCTCAGCGGGCAAGCCTTGGACATGGCAGCCGGCTTCACCCGGGACGGTGCGTGCTCGCGGCCGTGGGGCCATCCGTGTGTCGCTGTCTGTCTGTCGGTCTGTCCACCTCCCCGACTCCGATGCCGCCTCTGGCGTCTGGTCGCTGGGGTGTGATGCTCCGCCTTCCCCTCTCACTGTCCACCTCTCTCCTCCACGCTTTCGGGAACCAGTCCTGCGGGCCCTGGCCCGCAGCAGAGCTCTCGTCACCCCAGCGGCTGTGGCGGTGGGCCCCCCGCTGTCCCCGGAGCCGGCTGTAGGTAACCCCCATCCAAGGAAGTAGGACGTGTGTGTGTGTGCGCATGCGTGTGAGTTTGTGTGCGTGTGCACATGGGCCTGTGCGTGCGTGTGGGTCATCTGCTCCTGCCAGGATGGCCGCCAACCCCTTGACTGGACCCCACCCTGGCCCCCAGCGACCTCTGTCTCGCTGTCCAGCAGCTGAGCGCAGCCTCCCGGTCCGAGGCTGCGGCCAGACCTGCCTCACCCCCGTGGCCCTCTCTTGCAGCCAAAGTAAACTCGAGCCAGGGGCAAAAGGACAAGTGAAGTCCCCGCCCAGCCCCCGCACGGACCTGCCAGCCGATCAGCAGAAGGATGCAGCGTCCCCCAAGTCTCCCAAGTCCTCCACGGATTCCTCGACGAGCTCACCAGCCGAGTCCCCCGCTGTCACCTCCTCCGCAAGCCAGCCAGTTCCCGGGAGCTCCTCACGCACCACCTCCCAGCCGCAGTCCCAGGCTCGCTCCCCAGCCACCAGCTCTGCCAGTGGCTCCAAGCTGCCCAGCAAGTCGCAGGCCGGGCCTCGGTCGCGAGCGGCTCGGTCGCGAGCCAACTCGTCCAGCCAGCCCCAGGCCCCCAGCCAGCAGCGCTTCCGGCCCTCAGCCACCTCCTTGGGCCCCTCCCAGCCGGCCCACCGGTCCTCAGTCTCCATGCAACGGCCCAGCAGCTCCAGCCAAGAGCCCCCCGTTGGGCAGACCCCTGACTGACACCTCCATCCCCATGCAGACCCCCAACAAGACCTCCAGCGAGCCAGGGGACTCAGCTTCGAAGACCTCCAGGTCCAGCAAACAGTCTCAGAAGGGGTCCCCGGCGCAGCCCCCCACCGGCAGCGTGGTGCTTGAGCAGCCGGGCTCAGGCCAATCCGAGTCTCCTTTGGAGTATACCTCAGAGTCCACCACTGAGGTCACTTGCAGCTGGCCCCGCCACCACCCATGGCTCCGATACCTGCAGCACTGCTGGCGGCTGAAACACCTGGCCGGCTAGGAGAGGGCTCAGTAAAGCTCATCTGGCCCTACCTCCTGTCTCGGTCTGTCTCGGGCTGGGGCCTGCGGGGAGGGCTTTGCCTCATCGAATCGGGAGAGGATGCTGTGTGCCCCACCTTTTCAGGCGAGGAAACCAAGGCCCGGAATCGGGGTCTCGCCAAGTGGCTGAGATGAGAATTCAGGTTCAAGTCCTTTAGCCGGGAGGGGCCCCGGAAAGCTGCAGTAGGGAGCAGGGACCTAAGATGGGGAGCGGAAAGAGCCGGAGAAGTGGGTGTGGCCCAGCCCCGAACAACTGTGGGCCCCTGGGGCTCTGGGAGCCTGTGTCCAGTGCACCCCTGAGACTGCCCGCCCAGGTGCCCAGGGAGCCGGAGACCCCGCCCCACCACCGTGGGTCGCCGAGGAGCAGCGGCCATTCATGCCAGCCAGCTTCCCCGGCAGGAAGCGAAGAGGCCCCGGGGCTGGCAGGCAGGCCAGGCTGGCACCCCTGGGAACTGGGAGGGGGCGCTGGGAACTCCAGCACCCTGTGCTTGGTATCTGTTGTGAGGCCAACACGAGCCGGATCGTAGAACCAGGCAGAGACGGGATACACAAGGAAGGTGACAGCTTGGTGCATGGCTATAGCTGCAAAAAAAAAAAAGAAAAAAAAAAAAAAATCTAAAAACTAGCAAATCCAATCCAACAGTGTTTAAATAGAGAATGCCCCGCGCAAGTACAGATTCCTGGAGGCAGAGCCCCAGGACGAAGCTGGGGGCGGGGCAGGGGTGGAGCCGAGCCAGGATGTGGTCTCAGGGGGGCGGGTGGCTGGAGCGAGCTCCACCTTGAGCCTGGGGGCCGGATCTTGTACCCCGGGGAAGGATCTGTAGCGGAGGCACCCCCGCACTCGCAGCTACATGGGGCTTGGGGTCCCCCGGGTCCGCCCCCACTGCAGTTCCGCTACTCCGTGTTTTGAGACGGTCACAATGCCTGGTGCAAATGCAAGAGGCAGGCCAGCGGGACGAGGCACGAGGCACGTGCCAGGCCCTCCGGGAGGGCCCCCCAGGCTCTTCTCGACTCCCATGATTTTGTCCCAGAGACGCTGGGCCACGTCTGGAGACACTTCCATCTTCTGCCCAAACACATCAGCCACGTTCCACCGTCCTTTGACGCGTCCTGCCTCTCAGTCCTGGGCGGGCCCAGCTTTGTCCCCAGCTGATGGTGGCCCCGTCCACCGGGGACAGTGCATGCAGCCACCGGCGCCACGGCCCGCGGTCCTCGTGCTTGAGAACCGCAGCAAGGGAGGGGGAGCACCAAGCGCTGCTGCCGAGCGGGGGTCCACATCGTTCATTCAACCACCCAGCAGATATTGAGCGCCTGCTGTATGCCAGGCCCTGCTCCAGGAGTGAAGGGCACAGCAACGACCCAGAGAAAGAAAAATCTCTGCTC
>NW_024350324.1:620043-651615 GCF_902729225.1 Pteropus medius
CTGAGACTGCCCGCCCAGGTGCCCAGGGAGCCGGAGACCCCGCCCCACCACCGTGGGTCGCCGAGGAGCAGCGGCCATTCATGCCAGCCAGCTTCCCCGGCAGGAAGCGAAGAGGCCCCGGGGCTGGCAGGCAGGCCAGGCTGGCACCCCTGGGAACTGGGAGGGGGCGCTGGGAACTCCAGCACCCTGTGCTTGGTATCTGTTGTGAGGCCAACACGAGCCGGATCGTAGAACCAGGCAGAGACGGGATACACAAGGAAGGTGACAGCTTGGTGCATGGCTATAGCCAAAAAAAAAAAAATCAAAAAAAAATTTAAAATCCAGTAACCAATCCAACAGTGTTTAAATAGAGAATGCCCCGCGCAAGTACAGATTCCTGGAGGCAGAGCCCCAGGACGAAGCTGGGGGCGGGGCAGGGGTGGAGCCGAGCCAGGACGTGGTCTCAGGGGGGTGGGTGGCTGGAGCGAGCTCCACCTTGAGCCTGGGGGCCGGATCTTGTACCCCGGGGAAGGATCTGTAGCGGAGGCCACCCCGCACTCGCAGCTACATGGGGCTTGGGGTCCCCCGGGTCCGCCCCCACTGCAGTTCCGCTACTCCGCGTTTCGAGTCGGTCACAATGCCTGGTGCAAACACAAGAGGCGGGCCAGCGGGACGAGGCACGAGGCACATGCCAGGCCCTCCGGGGGGGCCCCCCCGGGCTCTTCTTGACCCCCATGATTTTGTCCCAGAGACGCTGGGCCACGTCTGGAGACACTTCCATCTTCTGCCCAAACACAACACATCAGCGACGTTCCACCGTCCTTTGACGCGTCCTGCCTCTCAGTCCTGGGCGGGCCCAGCTTTGTCCCCAGCTGATGGTGGCCCCGTCCACCGGGGACAGTGCATGCAGCCACCGGCGCCACGGCCCGCGGTCCTCGTGCTTGAGAACCGCAGCAAGGGAGGGGGAGCACCAAGCGCTGCTGCCGAGCGGGGGTCCACATCGTTCATTCAACCACCCAGCAGATATTGAGCGCCTGCTGTATGCCAGGCCCTGCTCCAGGAGTGAAGGGCACAGCAACGACCCAGAGAAAGAAAAATCTCTGCTCCTGGGGATTGCGGAGGTGACAGGTCACAGTCAGCAAAATGTATAACACATCGGAGGGAGGTGAATGTCATGGGCGGAAATGCAGCCAGGAGTTGGGGCGGGGGGCGGCGGGCAGGTCGGGGCTGCAATGTCAGGGTCAGAGAAAGGCCTCCCCAGGGAAGCAGGAGTGGCATTTGAGCAGACATGCAGGTGAGGCCAGGTGTCTTGTGAAACTTGGAAGGGGGGAGGGGCATCAGGGCAGAGGGAAGGGCCTGTGCGAAGGTCCCAAGGCCACGCCCAGCGGGGCACAGGGGATGGGGAGGCCAGACAGGTGGGCCGGAGTACGAGAGGGAGAGAGAGGAGGTGAGTCCCCTGGGCAGGGCGTTGCAGGTACCTGGAAGGTGTGCTGGGGACTTTAGCTTTTACTCCAGGATGGAAGATCTGCCTGGAGGGAGGGAGGGTAATCATTAATGAACCTCCATCCTGCTGAGAGGTCCACATGGCATTGGGGATGGGGACCTCTGAATCTGCTTATCGCTTGTCCAGCTGTTTAAAGAATGTGGTGTGGCCGAGGCCTGGGGGAGGAGATGTGGGTGCCGGGCTCGCTCTGCACCTGGCACTGCCCCGCCCCGTCCCGCCCCCCCTCCCCCCACCCCCCGCCTTGCCATTTCAGGGGAAGGTGAAACCGGCCCCAGCTCTGCTACTCGAAGGTTGTCTCTGAGCCTGGCCAGCTCACCAGGGAGCACGGGGGGAGGGGGGGAAGGGGCGGACGCACACCTGTCTCAGCAGGTAGAAACAGCGACCTTTAGACCCCTCAGACTTGTTTTGTTCTCAAACATACAGAAAAGTGTAACCAGCGACAGGGCCAGCCCCTCTCGGTCACTTCCTACCCCGAAACGGAGCCCCAGGCAGCCCTGAAGCATCATCGATTCTTCTGTGGGCAGGATCGCTGCCTTCCGTGAGGCGGCCAGGGATGGTACGCCCCGTTCCCCTACTGGGGGGCATTTAGGTGGCTTCGTTTTTGGTCGTTATGACTAGAGCTTCAAGGAACATGCTAGAACTGGCCTTTGGAGAGCACAGCTCGTTCCCCTTGGGCATCTACCTGTCAGAGACTGCAGGGTGCAGGGTGAGCACCCAGGTCTCCTGGGGCGGCCGCAACCAGTGACCACAAACCGGGAGGCTTAAAACAACAAGAAGACGTTGCTCACATTCTGGAACCCGGAAGTCTGAGATCGAGATGTCACAGGGCTACATGGCCCCCAGAGGCTCCAGGGGAGGGTCCTTGATGCCTCCGCCACCTCTGCCAGCTCTGAGGGGTGGGGGGGCTCCAGCAGCCCCGGACTTGAGGCCGCGTCGCCCCGGTCTCTGCCTCCATCGTCACGTGGTGCCTGCTCTGTCTCTTACGAGGACGCTTGTCATTGGTTTCAGGGCCACCCGGATAATCCAGAACGAGCCCATCACGACAGTCCGAGTCACACCTGCACAGTCCCTTTCCCCTAACAAGTTCCCAGCCGTAAGTTCTGGAGACTGGGACGTGGACATAGCTATTGAGCCTACTATCGTGACTCGCGTTCGCCTACAGCAGACGCGGCCGACCTGTCGCTCATGCCCACGTCAATGGGAGGACGACGGTCCGGGGCTTCCCGCATCCCTCTGAGTGGACGCGTGTCCTGTGGGTCAGGGTCTGCTACAGGGTCAGCGAGAGAAGGGCAGGCAGATGATGGGGGGGTGTGTGTCTGCAGAGAATTAGAAATAATAAAGCATGAGTGACCTGAGAGCTGGCGCTCGGAAATACTGCTGAAAACAGTCTTTCCTGGGAGGAAAGAAACAGCCGCTGTTTTGCTAACACGGACGCGCGTCTCAGACGCGCTCATTTTCATTACTCTTTCATGAGCATCGCCTGCGGGAGGTTCGCTTTGGAGAATCCCCCAGCTCTCGACGCGGGGACGCAGCCAGCCCCGCGTGCTTCTTGGGCGGGGACGCTCCCGTCCGTACACGTTCTGGTCACTCTGGGCCATGTTTCCGTCTCTAACCCAGAGGGGGCCCTGAGTATTCCTATGGGGCCACGGCAAGTAATTCAAAAAGAGCCTGGGACTGTGAAGAGGAGAAAATGAATTTGGAGTCACTCTGTTTCCGCCACGCTACGTGACCCTGTCGAGGAGCTTTTATTCCCGTGTCCATGGAAAACAGCGAAACGGTGTAATATTTTTGCTTGGCGAGGGCACACGTTAGTCCTGAACCACCGTCCTGGATTCGAGCATCTTCAGAATTTGCGGTCTTCTACTCTCTCTTCAGATGGTTCGATCGCTTCAAAGCTAAAGGGCAAAGCCACGGGGTGTTTACTGCGTTTGTCATAAGATCGTCACTGGAAATGGTGTCGCCACAGAGAGAGATCGGGCTAGGGAAGGCACTGCTCAGGTGGCCATCCTACCTGCCGGAGGAGACCCTGTGCTGGCCCCTCCCCAGAGCACGCGCCTCATCTCAGCTTGAGAGTAGGTGGCAGGGCCCTAGACCCCCCACTCCTCAACATAGAAAGGCAGAGGGCGAGCGGCGAGAGGCTCGGAGCCTTAGGTGGGTGCTGGCGTAAGGGTGCGTTCTCGAGGAGGGCAAGCCTGGGCAGGAAAGGCGTGTCTTCGAAGGCCCAAGCGCAGGGCCCTTGGGGGCTGTAGGCGGCACTGGGTGCCCTGACTCCCTTCTCCCCCCCCATCGTGCCACTAGGGGGCGCCCGGGACCCACACTTCCTTCCAGAATTGTGCCACACTTTGCCGGGGGAGTAGGGGGAATTCTCCAGCATCGGCAGGAGATGACAGGGCTGGGACAGCCCAGGGACTGCTGGCCCCTGGCATACAGTAGGCGCTCAATAAATACCTGGGGGAGGAATGCATGAATGATGGCGGGGGAAAGGGAAGGAACCAGGAAGTGTGATTCCCACGGTTGGAGTCCGCCAGGGCCGAAAGGGTACTTGCAGATGGGGAAACTGAGGCTGGGGGGGGCGGGAACTGTCGTCCGCAAGGTCAGGGGCTGAGCCCATCCAGGCCTGAGACCCCCACACGGTGCACCACTCACCCACTGCCAGCATCCTTGCCCCAGAGAAAAAACCACGATGATACGGAAGATGATACAGTCCCAAATGGCGGCGCGAGCCACCCTAGCCAGGATGGGAAGGTGGAAGGTGACCTCTCAGGGGCGCCCCTTGGGGAGGCTGCCGGGCCACCCCACAGTGTCCTGCTGTAGAATAGGAGAATCTGCCCAGATCACAGGACAGGGGCAGGCAAGGCCGGGGACTGACAGCCTCCTCCCCTGGGGGGTCCAAGATGGATTTGAGGCCCTGGAGTGGGCATGTTTACCCCCCCACACACCGTTTCCCATCCTCGTATGTTCCCTGTCCCCACCCCCCACCCAGGGTCAGACATGCTGAGGGGAGGTGGGGACTGGACCAAGAGGAAGAGGGGAGAGGTATGTGAGGTCACACGTGTGCACCCGATGGCCAGTGCATCCCACGTCTCAGTGGCCGAGAATGAACCCCCCCGGAAGCGTTGAAGCTGTCAAGGCTGCCTCGGAACATCCCAGCAGCCAGAGCAGAAGGGAGCCGCCTGAGACAGTGCACGGTAAGGTGTGTCTTCTAGGGGGCGTGCCTGTTTGTGACATGACGGCGTGTAGGTAAGGGCCAGCTAGAAGACAGCACAGAGTGTCGCGATCTCCAGCAGCGACGAGTGAGAGAGGGAATAAGTTAAAGAGGCCATTCAATGTGTCCTCAGCAGTTCCTGCCCGCTCGTGACAGGGGACCTGACCACGCGCAGAAGCGTCTTAAGTGTGTGTGAGGGAGAGTCACATAGCCGTGGGTGGGAGATGTCGTCGAGCTTCCTGGAAGCCAGGGCAAGAGGGGAAATAGGTTGAGTTCGAGCCTGGTCATGCACGTCTTTCCTCCTGTGAGTGGTGGCCGGGGCGGGCCTCGCCTCGGGGCTCAGACAGGGCAATGACGGGCGGCCAGGCGAACACGGCTTTCCTCCGCGGGGCTCCAGGGCCGGGCGTAGCCAGCGTGGGGCAGCAGCAGCCGGTCCTGAGTGCCATCGGGGCTGACGAGGCGCCGGGCGGCCAACAGGTACTCTCGATGGAGGGCCAGTGGAGGGCAGGGGCAGCGGCCCGGTGCCCACATGTACTCGAGGGCCTGCAGTGGCGAGCGGTTTTTGTAGACGAGCTGCACACGCACCTCATAGCGGGTCTCCTGGGCCTGGCGGAGGCGGCCCAGCACGTGAGCCCGAAACACTGTGGGCAGGGTGGTGCCAGGGCTAGTCGCTGCTCCAGCTGGACACCTATCCCTGCACCCCATTGCCAGACAAGGGAACTGGGGATCGGGTGGGGCATGGGGGGCCCTGGGGGCTGGGGTTAACTGGGGTCAGGGTCAGGTCAGAGATCCACGAGGACTTAAGGGATCTACTTAGAGCAACGGGTCCGATGACAGTCACATTAGGCTTAGAAAGAGGAGTCAAGTTGGAGTCGAGAAGTCGAGGGTAAAGTCAGATCAGGGTCAGAGGTCAGCAGGACAGGAGCCAAGTTCAGGTCAGTTAGGGGCCAAATGAGAGTTGGGGAACAGGGGTCTCTCACCAAAGTCGCTGCCGCAGTAGTGAAGCAGGCGGTGGCATGACCATGTAAGTGTCCAGGCAGGGCGGGCAGGGGTCTGTGGGGGCGGGGGGGCTGGGGGTGCAGTCAGGCACAGGTCTCACCACCTGCTTGTCCCCACCCTGGCCGCCTCACCACCTGTGGTGGGGTCGGGAAGGATCTGTGGGGGGTCCGAGCGGGGCTGAGTGGGTCTCAGAGGCTGAGGCTCCACCTCCCGAGGCTGCGGCTGCCGCAGGGACCAGCCCAGGGCCTGTGTCTGCTCCTGGAAGGGGCCGTAATGTTCTCGAGGGAGCCAGAACTCAAACTCAATGCCGGGGTTGGGCTCCTGCAGGAGGACCTGGGGGGCGGGGGGCGGGGATGTGGCACGCTAGAGAGCCGCTTAACTCCATGGGCCAGCCTCCCGGCTCTGACCCCAACCCCGGCCTCCCCTAGATCCTTCGCCCCTCCCCTCCCCGCGCCCCGCCCTCCCCTGGAGGCCCAGCTCGCACCTGCAGGAGTAGGTCCTGGGAGGTGGGCCCAGCCGCACGCAGCGTCTCCTCGGCCCCTGCGGCGCGGGTGTAGACCACGCGGGTGCCCGCTGCCTCGTAAGTCCCGGGCGGGCTGACCGCCCAGTTCCCGTTGAGCACGTAGTGCCCGTCTCCCGCCATCAGCGCTGAGGGAGAAGGGTCAGCCCTGGCTCCCTGCAACGGACCCCTCCCACTTCCCGACCCCGGCGTCCCCCTCTCCAGGCCTCAGTCTGCAGACTGCACCCGGCGTCCCCCAAGCCCCACCCCGCGATACCCAGGTGGTTACGGCTCCGGTGAGCGGCACGGATGTGTCTGGCGCCCTTTGGGATCAGGGTCACGTTCCAGTACCCCGCGAAGGTTCCTGGGCAGGAGGGAGGGAGGTGTTGGGGCGAGGGTAGGGGCGCATCTGAGGGAAGTTTGAGGATTAAGAGACACCGTGGGTAAGGAGGTTAGCTATGGTCTTGGCACCCCCAAATTGCTCCACAAACGTTTGCGGTGATGATCGCTTAAGTGTGGCAGTGGGAGTTAAAACCCCATCTGTTCTGGGGAGGGCGGGACAATCTGGCAGTGACCAATCAGAATGATGAATCATAGGGGGCTGGGCCGCAGACTGCCCAATCAGCGCGGGCCTTCGCTTCCGCCCCGGCTCCTTAAAGGGCCGGCTATGGGGGACAGGCGAGGATGGGACGGGCGGTCACCTGCGTCACGGAACACGCGCTGCACCAAGAGGCACGAGTCGTTGGCGCCGCCGCAGCGGCCGCAGCGGTCCTCGCGGGCGTCCGAACCCATCAAACCGTCGCAGCCGGCGCTCTAAAGGGGCCGGGAGGGCGCAAGTCACAGACTAGCCCCGCCCCCGCCCGGGGCGGTGTCTTGGGAGGGGGACAGGGCTCCGAGCATCAGGGGCGGGGCTTAGGGACAAGGGTATAAAAGAAATGGGGCCTGGGAGTAAAAGGGCGGGTCAGGAGGGCGGGGCCTACAGGAGAGGGAGGGGCTTTGGAACTAAAGGGAATTGGGTTTGGGGACGGGGCCTGGAGAGAAGAGGCTGGGCCTGGATGGAAGGGAGCGGGGCCTAGGGAAAAGGGCGGTACTAGGAAGGTAAAAAAACTGGAGCCCGAGAGTAAAAGGGTGGGCTCCAGAGAAACTTGGGGTGGAGACTGTGGAGGGGCAGGGCCCCGTGAAGGCGCGGCAGGTGGGAGGCGCGGGGCAGGGGCTTGGAGAGAGAGGGCTAAAGGAAGGAGGTCGGCCGGCAGGGCCAGCGGGAGCGGGGCGGGGTCTGGCGAGTCCTTACGAGGCAGCGGCCGGCCACGCAGAGACCCTGGCCACCCTGGCTGCAGGGCGTGCCGTCCAGGACGCGGCCAAAGCTGTGGTAGAAGGCGTGCCCCACGGCCAGGCAGTTGAGGTCACACTGGTTGGGCGCTGGGGGCCGGAGGAGTGAGTGGGCCAGGGGTTCTTGTATCCTAGTTCCAAACCCCGTCCCGCCAGGCTCCCCCAGAAAGCCATTGACTCGGGCAGATGAGGCCGAGACTCAGCCAAAACCACACGTCAAGGCTGAGCGGAGCCAAGACTGGATTTATGAGTTCTGCCTCCAGCTCCCCGGCTGGCACTGTCCCAGGCAAGGATCCTGGGCCTGCAGCATGCATGCATGCAGTCAGTCATTCACCTCACATCCTAATATCGGAATTCCTTACTGTGATCCGTGATCGACCTCGTTTTCTATTCTTCATTCATTCTTTCATTCGTTCATTCCGCAATCAATGAACACCTACTATTTTCCAGACGGAGTTCTAGGCCCGGCACTGGGTAGAACTCACTCGGCACCTGGGCACTGCACCCAGCAGGTGCCCGATAAAAAGCGTCCACGGCTGACTGCGACCCGCACAGCCTGGGTGTGTCTCTGGCCCTTGCCGGGACTCAGTTTCCCCCTCTGCCTGGCAGCAGGGTACAATGGGCACAGGCCCCTGGCCTCGATCCCTGCTTCTCCTGCTCTGCTCCCAACTCCCCGAGACTGGCTGGCAGATCCTGCCTGGAATGCAGCCCCAGCTGGCTCTAGCAGGCCTCTGCAGGGGTGGTGGGTTTCTTCCAATTCATAGGGCAAAGAGAAAAAAACAAAAAACCAAAAAAAAACCCAAGAGGTTGACGGATGGAACTTTCTCCATTCCAGGCTTTTCTTATCTGTGTCTGCCCCCACCGTGGTGTCTGAAGCTGCCCGTCTTTCTTAAATCTGGAGGCACACTGCCCCGGGCACACGGTTACATAACTCGCTATTTTCAGCTGAATGCGGCGACATTTCCTGCTACCGGGGTGAGTCTGAGAACTGCTGGCCTCTGCTACAGCTCCGAGGGAGTCCTCTGCCTGGTGCTGGACTCTGCAGAACAGACACTGCCTCCCTCTGGCCCTGCGACACGCCTCACACACACTGTCACTTCACCAACTCCTACACATCCCTCAAAGGCCAAGTGCTACTGTCCTCTCCTCCCTACGACCCTCCAAGCCCCCACATCTCCCTGAGAGACCAAGAACTGTGTCTGGACCAACGGGCGGGCAGGCTACTCACCGCCATAGAAGGGCACCCATTGGTAGGTCTTCTGGGGGCTCAGGACAGGGTGGCCATTGTACAGGGCACACTGGAGGTCTCGGAAGGGCACGGCCCCTGGGGGACAGTTCTGGGGACAGAGATGGGTGCGTCAGAAGCTGGGACAGCCTCGGAGGAGCCCAGAGAAGCTGGAAAGGGGGCAAACATATTTGGGGGCATTACAGGGGGAGCAAGACCGAACTTACTGGCAACTGACAGAGGCGGTACTCGTGAGGGTCGCCCCAGCACAGCTGTTCCCCCGGAAACCTACGCGGAGCGGGGCGGCCACCTTGCAGTCAGGCCCTCCAGGAACCCCCGCCCCAGAGCCCGCGCACACCCTCCGCCCCGCCAACCCTACCCACATTCCAGCTGGATCAGTGGGATTAAAAGGCACAGCATGTGTGGGCAGGCAGAGGGTGCGGCCAGGGGCTGGGCTGGGCTGGCGGGGATGGCGGGGGGGGGGGCTGACCAAGGGCCCTCACGGGCCGCCCCTTGGCTCCCCGCTCCCCACTCACTGGATGCAGCCAAGCTTACACGGAGAGTCCCCGCCCACAGGAGCTGGAACAGTGGCTCCAAGAACTTCATGAGTCCACTGCCTGGACCTACTTGGGAGAGAGTCAAGTCAGCCTGGAGCTGGGACGCCAGGGTGTGTGAGGGGTTGGAGGGGCTGGCAACCCCGCACGGCCGGTCCCCAAGCCTGGTGTCCCCCCGCCTCATGTTCCCCTTTACCTGAGCGCTGCCCCGCAAACCACAATTCAGGAGGGTCCACAGCAGAAGCAGGAGATCCCAAAGGGGGCGGGGCCTGCGGGGCAGAGGGTTTCTCTGCAGTGGGGGCGTCAGGAGCCCAGCTCTGCCCTGACCTAAGACTTCTTTCTCATCTCTGAAAAATGGGGTGATAATACAGCTCCCCCCCGCCCCCCGTACAGGAAAGCTGTGAGGGGTCTGTCGGATCAGGTAAGAAAAATGAGTCACAGAGCCTGGTGTGGTAACAGAGTTCAAAGAATTATTATTATTGGTCGTTTATCGTCCTGTTATGCACACAGTAGGTGCCTGATCCGTGTCAGATGACAGAACGGATCATTCCAAGATAGCGCAAGGTGTGTCTCCAGGGTTGGGGCCCCTCACCGCTCTCCCCACCGTCACGGCTTCTACCTTCCTGTGTGGCCAGGGGCCAGCCACTCTGCTCCCCCTGGGCTCAGTTTCCCCATCTGTGCAGTGGGGACTAGCTGGGGTCAGTCCAGGGCTCTGAGACCTTGCAGAGGGTGTGGCCAGCGGGGGCTGGGTCAGCTCCCAGGCCCTCAGCAGCAGGGAGCCCCCCGACTGGGGAGGGGCAGCGAGGGGCGACCTGGCCCTGGTCCAGACGGCACCTCATGACCTCATGAGCAGAGGGTGTGGGACAGAGCAGCAGCGTGGTCTGTGGAGGGAAAGAGGCCACCGATGAAGACGACTCAGGAGCGAGGGAGGTGGCCTGGGGGCCGGGGCGGGTGACGTGGCCTCGGGTTCCCCATCTGTCAGAGGAAAGATCGCGCCGCTTGCCACTCACGCCCTCCGCGTGACCGGGACATGGACAGAGGAAGGGGGAGGGGAGCGGCTACCTTGTGAGTCCTTTCTCGGGCCAGAGCCAGGGAGCCCAGCGGTCAGAGGTGCCCAAAGGACACCCAGGACAAGCTGGAGTCCTCTGGCCCCCCAGCTCCTGGGCACCGGATTGGGAGGTGGGTGGGGCTGGTTCCTGCTGGACCCACGGCCCCTCTTGAGCCCCGGTTTCCTTGCATCTCAGGCCCTCCGGGCTCTGACATTTGGACTTGGGACACCCAGGGGTCTGGTGACGAGGTGGCTCCAGGTGCCGGAAGCCGGGGAGACCCAGGGGGGTGCCTGTCTCTGACCCGGGCTGTGCAGCCGATTGCATCTCAGCTGCTCTCTGAACCCAGCTTCCCGGCTGGCCCAGGAGGAAGTCTGGAGGGGAGAGCAGAAATTGGGGAGGGACACCCCCTCCTGACTCAGCACTGGCTCCGAAGTGGGGGGAGTGACGGAAAACGAGGGGCCGGAAGGACCACCCTTTCACTTCCCAGAGCCCCCTGAAGGAGCAAGATACTTAGACCCTGTTTAGCTGCCTTCCCGCCCGCGTGTGTTCTCAGGGCAAGCCACAGCTCTAGGCCTCAGTTTCCCCCGGGGGAAGTGGGGATGCGCTTGCTCCCATCCTGGCGATTGCTGCCTCGCCGCCACCCCGGCCCTACGGGGCCCGGGAAGGGGGAGGCGACGCCCCCGCAGGCAGTGGGGGGATAGGAAGAGGGACTTACCGGCCACGTCGAGCCGAGGCGGCGCGTCCGGGCTCCCCCGCGGTCGCGGGGCGAGCGGAAGCGGCGCGGAGGGGCGGTGGAAGCCGGGGCGGCCCCGCCCACCCGGCCTCCCGGGGCGCGCCCAGGCCGGGGTCCAGAGGGGCGGCGGCCGGTGCGCCCTTGCGCACGGATCTGCGGCATGGGACTGCCTCGCGCCGGCCCGGGGCCCCCCAGAACCGCGGTCCGCTGTCCCAGAGTCCATGTCCCGATGACCTTGGGGGGGCCGAGGGCGGGGGAGCCGCGCGGGGACGGGCCGCCCCTACCCCCGCCCCAGGGCTGCTATTCCGGGCGCCGCGCTCAGAGCCCGGGAATGTGCGCCAAGAGAGGTCGCCCTGCCCCCTCCTTCTGCGAGTCCGGGGCGCTGCCCCCTCTCCACCGACGCCCAGATCGCGTCCCCGCGAGGGTCCCCTTTCCCGGTCACCACCCCTTCCTCGGGTCCTTCCCTCCCCACCTCCCTCAAGGTCACCCTAGTCAGAAACCGGCGCGCCTGGGTTCTGCTCCTGGGATTCCCGCCCGAGGTCCCGGCCACCCCCAGCGCGGGGCCCCCAGCGTCCTGGGGAGAAGCTCAGCCCCGGGGGTCGGGCGTGGGGCTCCGGGAGCCCCCTCCCGGCGCGCACATTCCCGGGCGCTGTTGTCACCAGAGGACGCGCCCCACCCTGCCTCCCGCCCTCCGCGCCAGCCCCCACCCCCCGCACCCCGGGCAGCGAGCAGCAGCTCTGGAGCCAGACCCGAGTCCACCGGGTCCCCATGCTGCGCGGCCGTGGCCCCACCCTCTCCGACCTCAGTTTCTCCGCTAGGGCGATGGGGCCGGCAGGGGTCTCCACCGGACACTTCCAGAAGGACCTCAGCTCTGCGCGGACTGGCGAGTGCAGGATCACCCCAGGGCTACCAGCACCCCATTTCCTGTGCGTTGTCCCCGCCTCACTCGGGGACGCAGCAGGCCTCCTGCCCCGCCCCTCTCCTCTCTGTTGCCCATAGGGCTCCCTGGGCGGCGTGGCGAGGACATGGAGCACCAAGGGGGTGATGAGTGGACTGCCCATCCGCTCCCATGGGCTCAGCCAGACTCCTCTTGGGCGCCCCCCTCCTCCTGGAAGCTCACTCTGGGGGTCTCTCGGCCTGAGCACAGGGAGAGGAATCGCGGGTCCAGGTGCGCCTGCCCTCCAGCCTGCAGCAGCTCGGAGCCCGGCCACCCCATGCCACTCCTTCAGTCAACGTTTATTGAGCACCTGCTATGTGCCAATACCGTGGTGACCCAGCCGGTCAGGCCCCTCGGGAAGGTACAACCACACCTGTGATCAGGGCGCTGTAAGGAAATGGCCCAGGCTGGCGAGAGGGGGGAAGTTGGGGGGGGATCTCTGCTGGGCGGTGACCGCCCTGGCAGAAGGGCTGCCCTGCCAAGGCCCTGGGCTGGAGGTGCGTGCAGTGGGTGGAGGCCTGAGACGGGGAGGGATGAGGCAGAGCCCTAGAGGCAGGAGGGGTGCTGGCCGCCGACAGGCAGCAGAGGGCGGGGTCCTGGGCAGGGCTGAGCCAGCTGCGGGTGGCTCCCAGCTGTCTGGGAGTGGAGTCTTCGGGAGTGGCTGACAGTCCCCTGGGGGAAGGTGCTGGGAAGAGGAGAGGCCGGAGCTTGGCCCAAGCAGCTGGTGAAGGGAGGTGCCCCCTTTTACTGAGGGGGACAGGCTGGGGGTGGCAGGGCGAGTCCAGCGGTCACTTCTGGACAGGTCCAGGGTCCCAGGGAAGAGGCTGAAAGTCCAGGGGTCGTGTCCGGCTGGAGATGGCCACGTGGGCGTCCTCGGCACATGGGGGTGTTTAGCATCATGGGTGACATCACAGGTCACAAGTGCGGACAGAATGGGGTGGGGAGGAGGGGGTGTGGGTGTCGCTCCCTGAGGCTGCACAGGGCTGGCGGGAGGGAGGCGCCGTGTGTGAGGGCAAGACGAGGACGTGGACCAGTGGACTGGCCTCGGTGGACGCAGTCGTGACCTTGGTGAAGTTGAGCCCTGCTCAGACAGGCTGGAGAGAGGACGGCGGGACAGGGAGAGGCCATGGCGAGTGAGCACCCTCCGCTGAGCACTGACTGTGGATGCCTGGGCACTGCGGCCTGGGCGGCAAGAGAAATCAGTCGGGCTTGACCCGGGGACTCCGCAAAGTGCACAGCTGTGTCCCCCTCACAGGGGCCTTGTGCCCCGCGCTGCAGGCCATGGTGCTTTGCGGGGCATGCATACAGATAGCACTGTCTGCATGTGTTCCTTGAGGGGCGTGTGCTCCTTGCGGGGCGTGCATACGGACGGCACTGTCTCCCACAAGGAGCACATGCAGCAGGCGTCACGCTCTGTAGGGAATGTATGCAGCAGGCACTGCATCCTACAGAAATGCGCACAGCGCTACAGGGAGTGCACCCAGCAGGCACTATATCCTGGAGAGTGCACCCAGCAGGCACTGCATCCTGCAAGGAGGGTATACAGAAGGTTCTTCCCAGCAGGCATTATACTCTGCAGCTAGCGTATGCAGCTGGTACTGAGTCCTGCAGCGAGTGCCTACAGCAGGCACCACCGCCTGAATGGGGGCCCTGGCGCGTGTGGGGTCACACAGTAGCAATGCGGTGAAGGTGCGGGGTCCTGGGCCCGCCCCCGGTCTTTGTCTCTCCTGGGTCTCCGGCCCGTACCTGTCTCTGCCGGACTGGGCAGGCTCCGGAGGGCGGGGCCTGCAGTTGGGCTCAAGACACCTGGAACAGGTGAGGTGGGTGGCTGTGTGGCTCAGACTCCAGGTCGGGTGGCATCTAGGCCCCCCACCTCATGCCCTGGCCTGGGCCTCGGCCCAGGGTTGGCTGGACTCCTCCGCCCTGAGTTTTAGCCGGGATCCTGCCTCCCCACCGAGGCAGGGCCGGGCCGGGCCGTGATGCGTGAGTACACATGGCTCCCAGGGGAGGTGGGTCGTCTAGGATCCTGCTCCCTCTGTAGTCTCATGGCCTTGGGGCTCAGGAAATGTCCCCAAGTGGACCCTGTGGCCCCCTCATGCCTCCTCCCCCAACTCCCTGTGCCTCCCGTGATCCCAGGGACCTGGACGTTTCAGCGTCCTGAGCTGACTGGGCAGGCGGGGTCCTGGAGCTGTCCAGACATTGCTGGGCATGAGCACAGGGAGAGCAGGAACTGGGACCCACTATGGCCAGGGTCACCCACGTGAGCTGAGAGAGCTGCCGCAGAGCCATGAGAGGCAGGAAGCAGAAAGGGCCAGATTTCTGAGACCAGTGCGTGAGTCCCTGGATCGAGCTGTACCTGAAGCCGCTCGCCTGGTGTCATTTCACTTGAGAACTCTGGATTTCCATGACATCTATTCAGGAGGTCCCCAGGGATGGGAAGCAGTGTCCTTACAAAGCATCGCCTTCACTCCAGACAGGTCCTGCTTCTCACGCCACTGGCCCCACTGACTGCAAGTCACCCCTGCCTTGGGGACTCCCAGATCTAACGTGACACTCCCAACTGCCCCCCGTGAGAGCAATCCTCACCCCCCACTTTATGGGTCAAGACGTTGAGGGGCAGAGGGACCAAGTCACAGGCAGCGAGACTCAGAGGGCCTGGGACGACTTCCTAGCCACATCTGAATGGGTGTCCCAAGCCTCTCTGGGTGCGGGGTACAGGGAGGGCTTGCCAGGCTGGACCTGGAGCATGAGGGGGATGGGCCAGAGTACAGTAAGGAAGGGAGTCAGCTTCGAGGCCACAGAGGGGCAGGGACGGTGACCCAGAAATGGCAAGTCGTCTAATGTAGGGGTCCCTGGCTTGTGTGGCACCAGGGACTGGGGCTCCTATGAGAATCTGACGCCTGAGGCACTGGGGAGCGGCTGCAGATACAGATGCAGCTTCGCTGGCTCTCCCGCCGCTCACCTCCTGCTGTGCGGCCCGGTTCCTAATAGGCCACCGACCGGACAGGTACCGGTCTGCGGCCCCGAGGTTGGGGACCCCGGGTCTAAGGAACTGTGAGATGAAAAGAGTCAAAAAAAATCAAGCACGGTATGATGCCATTTATATACAGGAGAAAGGACACATGTCACCATAAACACAGATAGGAAATGGGATGAACACCCAGCATTGCCCACGATGACCTCGGGGGGAAGTTATGGGTGACTGAGTTACTGCTGTAATGACAGGTTTGGCTTGAATTTCTTGTAATCACCTCCCAATTCTCGTGTTTTTTAAGATAAAATGTTGATTCCGAAATCGTTTCAGATTCACGGAAAGCTGCAAAGGCCCTACAAAGTTCCTGTCTACCCTCTGTCATCAGTAGGTGCAGAGGGGCCTGAGGACACGTCACCTCACGTGGCAGAAGGAACTTTGCAGACGGGTTAAGTCGAAGACGACTCTGGAGGACCAGAGAAGACGGTGGTTCTAGAAGGTGCCAATGACAGCGGCCGCTGGGAGAAGCAAGGACAAGCTTTGGAGCTGGACGAGCAGGAGCTGGCCATCACCCCCCCACCCCCAAAAAGGGCCCAGTTGGAGGCAGCACCCTGCCCCAGTCACGGGGTTTCTGGGGCACAGTGGCGGGGTGCCCTGTCCCCAGGGGCTGAGCTCACAAGTACAGACATGAAGGAGTCCACGCAGTTCAAAGAGAGGTCCCCAGAGTGGGAGGGAGTCACGTCTCACCCTGTGCCAAGGCTGAGCGCATGCCCGGCCCTGCAGGCCTCCCGCAGAGCCCTGGGGGGTGGGGGCTCCCGGCTGCCTGCGCCGTCTCTGCAAGCACCTGTGGCAGGTATTCTGAGCAAAGCTTCCCACATTTCTGGGAAATCCGCTGTGTCTGGAGAGTCAGCTCAGGCCAGGGGGAGAGTAGACTGGAGCAAATCGGGGCTGTAGCCTGGGGTGTGGGAGCTCGGGGGGCAGGCGGCCGGGCCGGGGTGCCACCTCAAGCCTCCCCAGGCTTCCAGGGCCCTGGGCGGGGGTCAGCGTGGGTGGCCGGGCAGCCCCAAGAGCCTGCCCCGTTCAAAACTGTGACCCTGTAATCAGCTCCCTACCCATGCCTTAGTTTGCTCATCTGTAAAATGGGATTTTTAGCAAGCCCCCTAAGGCTGTGTGTTTTGGGGGGAGTGGGGTAGGGAATCTAATGTGTTTTTCCTTTTTTATTGTGAAAAATGCACATAACAAACTTTACCACCCTAATCGCGGTCAAGGGCACAGCTCGGCGGCCTTAGGCACACTCACGGGTCGTGCAGCCGTCCCCAGCGTCCACCTCCAGGACTTTCTCATCGTCCCACGCTGACACTGTCCCCGTTACACACTTCCTCTCCTCCCCTCCCCTCCCCCAGCGCCCGTCACCCACCATCCGCTCTCTGTCTCCGAATCTGATTCCTCTGGGGACCTCTCGTGAGTGGGATCACACAGGACGTGTCCTTCTGTGTCTGGCTCCTGAGCAGTGTCCTCCAGGTCCACCCACGCTGCAGCAGGTGTCTGGACGTGCTTCCTGTTCAGGGTTGAATAATATTCCAGCGTGCGGATGGACCAGATCTCACCCACCTACCCGCCGCGGACACCCACGTCGTTCCCCCTCTTGGCCCCTGTGAACCGCGCTGTCGTGAGCAGCTGTGTTTTGTCATTTGAGAGTGCTGGGGGAGGTCAGTGCTCAGGCTGCAGGCTGGGAGTGGAGGCCTCCCCAGCCCGGCGCTGGAAGCTGAGCCAGGAGAACCCAGCGGGCAGCCGGGAGGGGAAGCCAGTGTCTGCCGGGGGCGTCAGCTGACCGGCAGGCTGGGGCACCCTGCCAGGAACTCTGAATTTCTGCCCCCCGCAGGAAGCCACTGGGGGTTCAGTGGGCTCAGCCGCCAGCCTCCTCCTGCCCGAGAGGCCCGGGGGGACCTTTTGGGGCGTGGGGGCTCCAGCCGCGCTGACTTACCCTGTGGCAGGGCACAACCACAGCTCAGCGCTGGCGGCTTGCTGGTGCCTTCTGGACTCTTCGGTTCTCTCATCTGTGACATGGGGCTTTGAACAGCACCGGTGTCCAGGACAAGCCACCGCCCGGAGGAGCCTGGCTTACTCATGTCCACCCCCGAAGCACCCAAGGCCCGGACTCCACCAAGTCTGGACGACCCGCTCGCAGCTGCGCCGTGCAGGCCTGGCGGAGCCTCGCGGGGTTCAGACGCCTGCAGGGGTGCTCGCGCATCCCAGGGCAGCTGTGACCCGACAACTCAGACCCACGGCCCCCAGCTGCCCGCCTTCCGCTGCACGGCACCTGCTTCTCATGAGCAGGGGACTCGCTCCTGGGTCACCGCCAGCGGCTCCTGCACCGGCCCTCGGGCCCCGGCCCCGGTGCCGAGGCCGCCCCGACAAAGGTCCCCAAGTCTTGCTCCGCCAGATGCACTGGGGCTCCACCTTGCCGTGCCAAGGGACCATGTGACAACTCAGAAGGCGCTTCCTGTCCCTGGTGGCGTGCCTGGGCCGGATTCAGAAAACTGCTCTCTGGAAAATTCCGAGGCCTGATTCCAGCCCCTTGGAGCCTGCTAACCCGGCCCCATCCGCTGCGTTATGTAACCTACGGGGATTAGTCCCCGGGGGGCCAGAGCCAGCTGCCCACCTTCAAAGCCAGCTGTCCCTTCCAGGCTGGGTAAGCGACTCGACCTCCCGGGCCTCAGTGTATTCCCCTGCAGAGTGGGGACAGGCCAGTTCCTGGGTCCCAGCATTGGAGGAAGGGCGACATGACGACACCAGGGAAGGGTCTGGAACTGGGGCTGGGCCACAGCTCACAGATGCCCCCAAGGGATTCCCGGGGCCCCGAGCCTGCCCACTTGACCTCCCATCCGACTTGAGTCACAAGTGTCCCCAAATCCTGTCCATTCTCACTGTCGAGCATCCCTCATATACGACACCTCCCAACCCGGAGCCACGGCCCCTCCTGGGTACCCGCCCCAGGCCCCATGCACCTCCCACCAGCCCCGCCCAGAGATGCCGGGCTGCCTTCTCCGCTGGTCCTTGCTGTGGCCTCCACAGCCCAGGGGGTCCAGCCCCACGGTGTCACGTGTGCTCCAGAGACTCACCTGCAGGGTGAGCCCAGGCGCATGCGCTCAGAACGACTAGACTCAGACGCCTCGGAGACAGTCCCTCTGGGCCTCGGTTTCCCGCTCAGACAGCTCGCAGCCTGGCGGCAGGTGCAAGATTGGAAGAGCCGCAGGACTAAGCCCACCAGGTTGTCGCCAGGTGGGCACGCCGGGCGACAGCGCTGCTCTTGGCGCGGCAACTCCCGCCAGCAGGGGTCGCTGCGCCGCACACCTTCCACGACTGCCGCGCCCGGCGCGTGGCCGCGCCCCCGCCCCGCGCCCCGGCCAATGAGAAGCGCGCCCGGCGACGCATCCCCCAGACCCCAGCGCCCCGAGGCGAGAGCCGAGGAACGCTGCGCCAGGGGCAGGAACCAGCCGAGGCCTCAGGAGGGAGCCCACCAGCCTCTGCGAGGAAAACGGACCGTGTTGAATGGTGGCTCTGGACCAACCCCGTGTGTCCACACTCCACAGTCCAGAGGGTGGATTTTATAAAAAATGGGCTGCGTTGCCACCAGACCTTTTACAAAAGTCAGGCCATACCAAGCAGATACTTTTCAAAGCATCTTCCCATTAGTACTGCTTAGCGCTGGTCGGGGGGGGGGGCACAAATAGCCCCCGCTGGGAAGTAAAGGGGTCGTGAACGTGTTGTTACTCTGCAAAACAGAGCGGTAAAGACGCCGTGGAGAGGCGCTTACCCAGGGTCGCAGACTTTCAGAGCAGCCTGAGTGTACTAGAGACCCCGCTGCCAAATGACCCTTGCAGTGAGCTGGGCCTCCCAGGGGTTCACTGGCAGACGGGAGACCTGAGCTTTATAATCAATATCTCATCCTTCAATCACTCCCCCCAAGTCGTCCAAAGGACGGCAGATCACCACTCAAAGTGGGACACAGGGGGTTACAGGGCCAAAATTCAACCTGGTCCCTTCTCATCCAAGAGGCCCAGGGGCTCCTTCCTGAGGCCTCTGTTCCTTCCTGCTTTTTCAATTTGATATCAGACCTCTGGACTGGAGCAGACACCTCCCTGTCCTTCACCTTTCTGCCTGGGCTGCTCGTCATGGTTTCTGTACACTCATTCAAAATTCACAAAACTCAGTCTCATACACGTGATCACACAGCTAAGAAGTGACAGAGTCAGATACAGGACAACAGGTGTCTGAAGTTTCCCAAACTGACCTCTTTCTACCAGGTGAAGGATGCCATTTTGGCTTCTTCTTCGACAAGGATGGAGGGGCACATGGGATGATGGAAGGGCGGGCCAAAGCATCCTGGGCACACTGTCTGTGGGTGGCCCTGAAGTCTGCATGAGGATACAGAGAGGAATTAGACATATTTTCTGCCCCAAGGAGCTCAATGGGACCCTGAGTGCTTGTCAAAATTATGTACCCAACTACCTGCAGAAGACTGAACATTCCCTACAAAGCCCCTGTGCATTTGCCGCAAGTGAGCAATTTCTCGGAAGTCTGCACTTTTGGCTCACACTGGACGTGAACTGAGTGTGTAATGCCAGAGCTCCCATATATATGTGTGCATATATACGAATATATATATATGCACATATATATATGGTGGTTTTTTAGAACAAAAGGCTGTGTTGCCCCCAGGTCTTTAGGGAAGGCAGGCCGTTCCAAGCACATCCGCCTTCCCGCAGGGTGGACACAGTGGGTCCCAGAGCCACAATTTTACAGAGTCCCAGTTCATCCAAGAGGCCCCGGAGCTCCTTCCCTAGGTCTCTGCTCCTTCCTGCTTTCTCAATTTGAAAAGAAACTTCTGGACTAGAGTAGTCACCTATCCCTGGTCACTTTTCTTCCTGGGATGGTCGTGGGGGTCCGTGGATGCTCATTCAAAAATAAGTAAACTAAGTCTCAGAGAGGCGATCACACGGCTAATAAGTGACAGAATCAGAGTGTGGACACAGGGGCTTCCAGAGTCACAATGCGACCTGGTCCCTTCTCATCCAAGAGGCCTGAGACCCCGGCTGTGCCCCCGCCTCCCCGTATTCTGTCCTAGCTGCTGCTCAGTACCCAGAGGCCCCGTCCTTGAACCAAGACCCCAGACACCCGATCTCAGAACCCAGAGGTCTCAGGTCGCTATACAGGAGTCGGCACCCGGCAGCCCTGATGTCACCGACAGCAGCCTCAGGGTCCCCCCAGGCAGCGGACCATGCTCTGAGAAACCCCTGTCCACCATACCGCCAGAGACTTCCTGTGCAGAATCTCTACACCGACCCCACAGGCTGCTCACTACCACCCCACAGTTCCCCCATCACGCTGCTTTAGAGTATGGGAGTTTTCCTTAAGCCTGAACCCCAACCTGTCCCCCAATCACAGACATGCCCAGAAATGCACACGGGTGCCAACGCCAGCCCCTCCTTCTCAGTTCTCACATCTCCCCGCTCCGCCCCTGCTCTGCAGTCAGAAGCTGAGGGACCCCAAGGGCAAATATGTTTCTTTACAAAACTCACAGCCCCTCCCAGCATGCGATGCCTGGGGGAGCAGGAGGCGCTGGGGCCTCACAGGCCTGAGATCCCAGGAGCATCAACCTCACCCCCAGCCACACCTGAAGGCAGGGAGGGCACAGAGGGTCAATGCTCCCTCTCCAAGGTCACGACCGCGTGTCCAGTCGGCTCATGGATTCCTGCAAAGGCCTGCAGACGGCTGTGTCTGTTTCGGCCACGTCGGCGCCTGGTGGCCAGCGCTGTGTTCTGTGACAGCGGGCATGGGCGTGGAGGGCCGTGAGGGGCCTGAAGCTGCGCGCAGCTCCGGGGCCTATTTGCTGCTCTCGGACCACCCCGGCGGACTACGGGGCAGGCGAGGGAGAGATGTGGAGTCCCGGGCTCACCTCTGACCGGTCCCTAGCCCCCAGCATTGGCCAGGCATCTCTCAGGGCCGTCACGTTCCACGGGGGTGAACTGCTGCGGCTGCGGGATGCATGAAAGGGCTCGGGCCCCCTCCCTCTGTCCCTGCCCCCTAAATCCCACTGCAACTTCTGAACCTAAGGACCTCGGAAAACATAAGGGCTCATATTTATATCAAATGACTTTGTATCTACATCGAAACCCTCGGAGGTGAATATCGTTAGTACCATCCACATGCCACAAACTGCTGCGTGTTCAAACTTGGCTCCTCCTCCCACCACCTGTGAGCACGAGGCAATTTGGCACAGGTGGTGGGGGGAGGAGCCGGGTTTGAACACGGGGCAATTTATGGCCAGAGCAGGTGCTCTTAACCAGCGTCCTCTGCGGCCCCCCCCTCCCTTCCCATCCAATGGTCTTGAAATACTCTGCACCTTGACCCCTAGAAGGAAGTCAGGACGGTGGGGACAGCGGCTTCTGGTGCTTCACGCCGCCCCGTCCTCCTCTGAGGCCTGAGGAAAGACACTCACCGTCTTGGACCCACCCCAGCTCCTGCGGCCGGGAGGCTTCCCGCGATGGCCGTAGACGCTGAGAGCAGAGGGCGGAGCTCTGAGGGACCGATGGGAGGTGTCTTCGGCCACCTCCCGCCTCACTCTCCTCCGAGGTTTAAAGGCTCCATCACGCAATTTCCCTACAAAAGACAGTTTCCCATCTCCCCTGACCTTCTGGAGGCGGTTCTTTCCGCCAGCCCAAGTTTGACCCTCTGGGGAGGGGTTCGGAGACGTCCTCGAACTCGCTGCCGGAGCTGGCGGACGAGCAGCGGCTGCGGACACTGTCCCCTGGAGGGACAAGGAGCCCGCGAGCCTCCCGCACTCACTGGCACCGTGGAACCCTCGTGCCGACGTGTGCCCCGCGCGCTCCCGCCGTCTCCCGCCCGGTGACCGGAGGAGCTGCGGTGTCGGGCGCGGTGGGCGACGTCCCCTCGGCAGGTCACAGCAGCAGGGGGCCGAGTCTGGCGAGCCCGGGAGATGGACGGGCCGTCCCCGCTTCCTCCGCTGCCCAATCGGTTCCGCTGCTGCTGATGTCTGGGGAGCGGGAGAGGAGGCCCCGTCTGTGCGGGAGCCGCTTCCCTGTGGGTCGCAGCCAGGGCCGGTGACCCGCCCGAGGTCACGCGGGGGGAAGGGAGAGAGGAAGCAGGGGACAGATGATGGAGACAGGTGAGAGATAAGGATGGGTGAAGACAGGTCAGAGGGCCAGGGCAAGGGGCAGTGGTCGGGCCGGTGCGGAGGGAGGGGCGCTGACTTCATCTCGATCTCTCTGCTCCTTCTCCTTGGCTTTCACAGAGGCCGTGGGGTCGAAAAGCGGCCCGCGACCACGTGGGACGGGGCCCGAGAGGCTGGGGTCCCAGGACCGCGCCCCCGCCGCTCTAGTGCGTCCGGCCTCCTCCCGCTCACGGGGCTGGGGCGGCCCCGACCCGTAGGGGAGGGCGCGGGGCGGGCGGGACGGCCTCGACCCCGGACCCCACGGCCGCGCTCCCGGGACGGCCACGGGACGTGGGGGGCTCCCGAGATGATGCGGCCCGGTCCCCCGCCGCTCCCCACCCCGGGCCGGGGGCGGAACCACGGGCGGAGTCCGTCTCCTGGGAGCGCAGGCCCCGCTGTCAGCGTCCCACTGGCCAGGACAATGCCTGTCCCAAGCTCCTTCCCGGCTGGCACCAGCCCGGATCCTTCGGGCCATCCTCCCACAACTTCTAGTCACGCGCACCCTCGCACGAGATGCGCACAGACGCTCCGCCCCTCTCAGAGTCTCACAAAACTCTCCCCCAAAAATAGGGATGTCCCTTCCCTACACCCCCTTCACTGGGGCCTTCTTCCCAGGTCTCCCAAAGCTCCCTGAAACTCCCCAATTTCCCACCGCAGTAAACAATCAGCGCACGTCACCCAGATCTTCGTCAGCTGCTCTGCGCCCTTTCGCTCCACGAGACCCTCAGGCCCCGCCCCTTTTCCTGGTCCCCACATCCGGGCCCCACCTCCTGATGCAGCAGCCTCAAGCCCGGCGCCTCTCTCCACAGACCCCGCCCACACGACCCACAGACCCCGCCCACCACTCCCCCCCACTGTGGGGGCCTCCTGTCTGCACTTAGCCCCTTCTCCCTTGTGCCCTCGCTGGCCTCTTACCTCATCCTGCACAGGGGTCCAGATCCTGTCACTCAGACCCTTACGCTCCCTGTAGGCCCCTGCCCAGCCTGCCCCCAGCCCACCTGCACCTGCAGGCAGGAGTCCTGGCCAATTTACTACCCAAGGCCCCGCCCCTTACCCCCTTTCTTAGGCGGTGAGCTCGCTGTTCAGAGTCCTCAGCTGTGCGCGCAGGCTCTGTTCCGACGCCTTCACCTCCTCCAGCTGCCCAGACTCGACAGGGGTGCAGAGGACGCGGCTGAGGCGGGGTTCCGGGGTCCACGCCCATTTCACCTCCCCCACGATGGACGGACGCACCGCTCCAGGAGGCCCCCACGGCCACATCAGCGTCATCCACCCCACCGGGCGGACTCAGCCGTGTGAAGTCTACTTCCAGAAGATGTCATTGATCTGTGCTCCAGACCCTCAAAGCCTCACCCCGGTCCTGGCCCCAGCCTGTCCCTGGCCTCCCAGCCAAGTCACACTGTCTCCCGTTCACAGAAAGACTCTCTAAAATGTAAATCCCATCAGGTCACAATGCCGCATTCAGAACGCTTCCTTACGAAAAAGATGCGCACACAAGGCTCTTCGTGACAGCACTATTTGTAATAGCAAAAGAGTGGAAATAACCAAAATGTACATCACTGAGAACTGGTTGAATTTCTATGGTACATCCGCTCACCTGAGTCCCACACGACTGTAAAAAGGAACAAGAAAGATCTCTATGTCCTGTCACGAGATGTAAGTTTAAAAACAGTGCAGAACAATGTTTAGCGTGTGTCTTTATGTAAAAGAATAAAAGGGAATTACAAATTACACATGTTCATATTTCAAAAATATAGAAGGCAAAATCAAAAATTTTAAAAAGTAAGTTACCTATGAAAGATGGAGGGACAGAATTGGCAACCATGATACAAGCTGGACCCCTCTGAATGTACCCTCTTTTTTAATTTTGACTTTAGAACTGTGAAAATATTCTATACACTGAACAAGCCTGATGCCGTCTGATCTCAGAAGCTAAGCAGGGTCTGGCCTGGTTAGTACTTGGATGGGAGACCACCTAAGAAGACCAGGTGCTATAGTTGTAAAAAATAAAAAGTAAGGGATTGTAAGCTGACACGATCCTTGCAATCTGTGAGGTCAACCAAGGGTTGCCTCGCCAAAAAAAACCAATAATAAGAATTTAAAAAAGAAAATATTCTACACAAATAAATTTTAACAGAAGCAATCGCGAAAATGTTTAAAAGTGACTCAGACTGCTCCAACCATGCGTTGAAATTGGTGGCATACTGGAGAATTATGTCAAGTGACAAAAAAACCTTTTTTTTCCAATTTTAGCAAACAGAATATACCGTAAGGGCAAAAAGACCTGCAAAGAAATCTTAAATTCATTCAATACTCTCATTAGTAGTAATTACATTGGCATTATTAGGATAAAGCAAATAAATCATTATGAATTATGTTACTATTACTGGAAACTAAGATTTTTCAGCATGAGAAAAGACATACAAATGAAAGAAGTGAATAAGCACAGACATCATTTTTCTCCTTCTAAAAATGTGTCTACTTTCTGGCTCTTTCCACCTAAAAATGCCTAATAGCAATGTCAACCCGATGGCCACGAACACCTCTTAGGACCAGACTGTGGTCTCTAAATACAATTTCCTACTAAAAGGAACCAGTGCTCCTTGGTAAAATGACTTCTACCAGCTCTGGGGCTGGAAAGTCCAAGACATCTTGACATCCCACAAAACAAGGAAGCCGTCTGTGGTGGGCTGAATACCAGCCTCCCAAAGGACATCTGTGTTCTAATCTCTGGAATCTGCGAATGTTACCTTATATGGAAAAAAAAAAAAGTTGATAGATCTGATGAAATCAAGGACTTTGAGATGAAGAGATTATCAAAGTGGGCCCTAAGTAGAATCTCAGGTATCCTTATAGAGGAGAGGCTGAGAGAGATTAGACGCAGAAGAGAAGGCAATGTGACTACAGAGGCAAAGCTTGAAGTGAAGTGGTCACAAGCCAAAGATCGGTGGCAGCCACCAGAAGCTGCAAGAGGCAAGCCATGGATTCCCCCCTAGAGCCTCTGGGGGGAGCACTGCCCAGTCGACACCTTGATCTCAGCCCTGTGAAAGTGATTTCAGACTTCTGGCCTCTAGAAGGGGAAGACAATTAATTTCTGTTGTTTCAAACCACGAGGTTTGTAATTTGTCATAGCAGCCATAGGAAACCAACATACCATCGACTACATTTACATTCGAGAGTTTTTACATAATAGTAAAAACTGAACAAAACTCATTGATCTTCTTGGAGGATGTAAGGAAATCAACTCATCGTTCTGACAAAAGGTAAATAAAGGGGAAAAAAACAAGCATTAATCATGCCTTTCCCATGAGAAATGTACCTCAGGGGAACCAAACAGTTGATACGAAAATGCTTTCCTTATCGAAGAAATCCAGCTAACGAAAGCAGAATTATGGAATTAGCTCATCACCCTTTACCGACTCCTAATGAAAAATCTTTCTAGCCACCGATCATCAATAATTACCAAAACTATACCTTAACTCAAAATTCTCGCCCTGCCTGAAAATTAAAATCAATTAGAGATCTGAAAAACATACAGATACCTACATTTTTGGCAAGACTTTGAATTTACCCTTGTCACCGAGAGGAAGACGAGAATGCCACCTATCCCTACTTCTTCTCAACATCGTACTGGAGGTCCGAGCCAGTGCGCTAAGGCAATAAAAAGAAATGAAAGATAAGGATTGAGAAGGAATGAACAGAATGGTCATTTGCTGATGATAAACTGACAATCAGAAAGAATCTACAGATAGATTATTAGAAATAATAAGAAAGCGAACTGAAGTTGCTGGATACAAAATCAATATACAAATATCAATTATACTCAAATCGACACGATCGATATTTAAAGTAAAGAAACCATTAACAAAAGTGCCCAAAGATGAAAAAAAAAAATCTAACAAAAAGGGTTAATGGAACAACATTGCCGAGATATTAAATAAGACCTAAATAAATGTGAAGACTCACTCTATCTACAGACTGGAACGCTCACTCCAGTATTTATAAAGATTTCAGCTCTCCTTAAATTGTTCTATAGATATCAGAATTATAGATGATGATACAGGAGAATGTCTTCGTGACACCGGGGCAAAAGGATTCAGAGACGGGACATAAACATTACTAACATCACAGGAAAAACATATCGATGAGTCTATATGAAAATGAAGAACCTCTATGGATCAAAAGACACTTACATGAAGAGGGTAAAAAGGCCCGGGGAAGGCAAAGAGGAGAGTTTCTGAAACACATAAAATTCATACAGGGCTTATCTCCAGACTATGTAAAGAACTCCTAGAAATCAAGAAGAAACGGGTGACCAGAAGGAAAACAAACATGACAGGTGAACAGGCAACTCGCAAAAGCGGAAACCCAACTGGCAACTCGACGTAAGAAAAAGTGCTCAGCCTCACCGGGAATGAGAGAAATGCAAACAGAAACGACCCAAAGGTGCTGGGCTGATGAGAACTTTCTAAGAGAGAGATCCAGCTCTCACCATGTGAAGTCATCGGCCTCGGCGCCTCCTGACAGAAGCAAGGTGTCTTGCCAAAAACCTGAACCGGGTTAGCCTCTACGTTTAACAACGACTTCATCAGAAATATAGAAAACAGAGGAATCCATTGACCACGAAGATCAAATCCACAAAATCTGGACTGTGGGAAACTCTACAGGACAAATGTCCTGGCTTCTTCCACACCTCAGCAGCATGAAAAAAGGGGGTATTTTAATCAATTAAAAGAGATTGAATAAAGACATCAACAAATTGCAATAAAGAAATAAAGAAATCAGCAAATGGCTGTATTCAGATGTTAATTCACAAAAGACATCTGTGAGGTAATCGGAGAAATGTCAACACATACACACACTATAGAATTTTTGGCAATTCGGTCGTATGTGATAACGGTGCTGCTGTTTTTATCGGAAACGTCCTTGTACATTGAAGATAGATTTTGGAGTATTTATGGAGAAGAAATGAGGTCTGGAATTTGCTTCTCAGGAGAGACTGTAGATGGAACACGATGGGTAAAAAAATAGACGACGTTTGAAGCTGGGCACAAGCGCATGCGCGTTATACTACTGTCCATTTCTGGGTGTGCTTGGAATTTTTCCTAATAAAACATTGTTTTTAAAAAATCTGTGGCTCCCCAAGCTCTCCAAAGAGCTTCCCATTTGGCCTCTTGCAGCCGAAGTCCCCCTGGCCCCGTCCTCCCCGCTGCCTGGTCCCCTCGGTGCTCCAGCCCAGCCTCTCTGCGAGGGCAGCTCCCTCCTCCTGCAACGCTCCTCCCGGCATGCACGACTCTGCTCATCCCTCAGACATCACCTCGCGCGGAAGCCCGCCTGCCCCCGGCCAGGCCCGGTCACGTCCCTCTGCTCTCTGCCCTCCCGGCTGCCTGTGCGTCTCCTTCCAGCTGCCGAGCTGGCGTCCATCCGGGAGTTGATCTGTTTTTTGTCTGGATCTCCGCCCCACCGGGACAACGTGGCCAGCTGTCTGGCCACTGGATGGGAACCTGGGCTCTCTCATCCAGCGCCGCTCCACTGATGACGAGCTGGGGGACCACGGGCAGCTTCACTTCACATCTCTGTGAAGTGTGACAATAATACTTTATCCGTAAGTGGTGGGACTCTAGGACGAGTGCTTAGACCATGTCGGGCACTGAGGAAGGGCCCAGGAAATATGAACTAATGCTGGGCAGCGTGCCTGGCACACAGTAGGAACTCATTAAGGGTTGGATGAATGAACGAATAAATCCTGGAGTCTCCTCAAACTCCCAAGCTCCAAACTGGGAAGAGGAAAAGCAGCCACGATCCGGCTGCGGGAATCTCAGGGCAGAGGGCGCCACCTCGTGGCCAGCCTGGAAGACACATGCGCGCACACACATGGACACACCTCACGGCCAGGGTCATTTGGCAGCGGGGGGCTCAAGTACACGCGGGCTGCTATCAGACTCTGAGACCCTGGGCAAGCGCCTTCTCCACCGCCTCTTTACCGCTCTGTTAGTTTTGCAGAGTAACAACACGTTCACTGCCTCTTGCTTCCCAACAGGGAGTATGTCCCCTCCTGGGCCAGAGCTAAGCAGAACTTCTTGGAAGATGTTTTCCAAAGCATACGCTTGGAACAGCCTGTCTTCCCTAAAAGATCTGGGGGCAACACAGCCTTTTGTTCTAAAAAACCACCATATATATATGTGCATATATATTCATATATATGCATATATATATATATGGGAGCTCTGGCATTATACACTCAGTTCACGTCCATTGTGAGCCAAAAGTGCAGACTTCCGAGAAATTGCTCACTTGTGGCAAATACACAGGCTTGTCAGGCCCTGGGGCTTTGTGGGGAATGTTCAGTCCTCTGCGGGTAGTTGGGGACAGACGTTTGACAAGCACTCAGGGTCCCATCGAGCTCCTTGGGGTACAAACTATGTCTCATTCCTCTCTGTATCTTCATGGAGACTTCAGGACCACCCACTCTGCCAGCTGCATGCAGCAGGGAGCGATGAGGTGGTGGGGCTGAGGGTCCGGGGAGCCAGCGGGGATGGGGGGTTCCCACAGCGGGGGACCTGACTATGCCCACCCGCCCGCCAGCCCTGCCTCTGCCTGCTGCGCTTCCTGGCTTCCCAGCAGGCCCTGCTGCTCCTCTTCAGCCTGTGGACGGTGCAGGGGAGCCGGGTGCCGGGCTCGGCAGGTCAGAAGCAGCCCTGTTCCGGGGACCACACTGGCTGTCCCTGCACGCCCTCTGGGTGGGTGTTGGGGGGACGAAATACTGACTCCTAACTACAAACCCGGCAAAATTGCCAATAAAGCGAGCTTAAGCGATGGCAAAATGCAATGTGGGGTCACCTCCGTGTGCGGTTACATTTAGCAGCTTCCAAAACTCCGCCATTTCGTCGGAAAGTCATTTTTAAGTTGAGGATTTCCTGAGCGGGCCTGGCGATTTCTGGGAAATCGTAGCCTGTCCTAAAACGTTTCGCATACTTCCTGATTATTTTTTGAAAAGGTTGATTACTTTTAAAATTCGACAGTAGGAAAAATACAGCCCTGCGTCCGGACGGGAGTGTGGGGACCGATTCCCGAGCTGGGCTGGGTCTCAAGCGGAGGGCAGGGCCAAGGCGGCTCTGCATGACATCGGGGAAACGGGGCTGGAAGTTCCTAGGTCACAAGGTTACGGGTGGGGGTCTCACTGGGTGACTGTGGGCAGGGGAGGCCAGTCTGAGCCTCAATTTCTTCTGTGCAGTACAATCCTGGGCTCCCAACTCACGGAGCAGCCGAAGGATGCGCTGGCACCCAGGTGAGGGGCCTTTCAATCTCCTGTCCATTGTCCTTCTCCCTGGAGGCCCAGGGCTGGGGACTAGCCCCGGGGCCCTTCCCTGACCCAGCCCCTCACCCTCGGCATGTCAGCTGCAGTGGAGGCGAGGTTTAGCTGGTGCTGAGTTGGCGGGGTGGGGGGGGCAGGGAGCTGCTGCTCTCCATCCAGGGACGTGGCTGGCCTGACCCCTCCTACCCGCTGGGCATCCTGGGGAGCCAGGGGTGTACCCCCGTCAGCCACCAGCACCTTCGCCACGCGCTTCGCACGCTGCAGAGCGTCTAGCGCCCCGGGAGCAGAGTGGACCTCTGCATGTTGATGCCAGCACCATTCTGTCCCTGGGGCCCCCCCTCGGGAGGTGCCCTTGGGGGCGGCTGGGGGAGCACGCAGAATGCACGGGGGAGAGGGTGTCCTTGCCTTGCATCACGACTGTTCAACTCAGACTTTGTTCAGGTCCTTCTGGGAGAGTTGGGGGAGCCTCAAGCAGCAAACCCCATGCGATCCGAGCTCTTCGTGGTGGAGACGGCCAGGCCAGGTTCTCACCCCCACGGGAGTTAGGGCCAGAGAGGGGTTCCATCATGGCCCCAAGTCCAGAATATAGGCCATTTGCTTCGTGGACGGGCAGTGGGAAAGGGGGTTCTTCCTATCCGTTTATATACACTATGTTCCCAAAGAAAAGAGTTAAGCCCCCGGTGGGCCCGGCTTCCGCCTCCGTCACGCGCCTGCAGGCTCTCTGCCCCGTGTGGGAAGACCCACGTGGCTGCTTTTAATGAAAGGTGGGTCGAGAAAAGCTGGCGTTTGGGGCCTGGGGAGGCCAGGAGGGGCCTGGGTGGTCTCTTTCCATTATTAGTGTGAAATTCACATCACACGCAATTAACTATCTCCAAGTGTACAACGTGGAGACAGCAGGTGCATTCACGATGCTTGCAACTGCCACCTCTATCTAATCCCCAAGCTTTCTTATCACTCCAGAACACTCACCCCTCCCCAGCCCCTGACACCCACTCACCCACTTCCTGTCTCCACGGACGCGCCTGTTCTGGACGTGTCATGTAAATGGAATCACACACCGCGTGGCCTTGTGTGTCCGGCGTCTCTCGCTGACATGCTACCCTGCAAACCCAGGGCAGAAGCAGCAGCCAGCCGCCCTTGCCCGTTAGCGCCGCCGAAAGTCCCAGGTGGAAGCGCGTTGGCCGCGCCTGGGGGACGTGACCTCCCCCCAGTCTCCTGGCCCCAGGGTGCCGTGTGGCCGGGTCCAGAAGGCAGCTGCTCACATCCCACCATCATCTCGTTTTGCCAACGTGTGTCTCTGAACAACAGACGGTCTTTTTTTGACCTCGTCATGGAGGTCGCTGTGGTCGGCGACCTCCATGAGGGCCAGGTCTCCTGGCCTTGACTCCTGTGTGTATCCCCTCCATGCTGGACAGGGCTGGCCTGTGGGACCAACAGGATATCGGCAGCGACAGCCCGTGTCTTCTGCGCCTAGGTCATACAAGAGGCGAGGTTCCCACCCCCACTCTCTTTGGAAGCACTCGCTCTGGGGGAGCCAGCCATGCCACTGTGAGGACACAGCGGGGCTGGGGTGGGGGGTGAGGAGGGGATGTGGCGCATGGAGGAGCTGAGGCCTCCTGCCAGCAGCCAGACCAGGGCACCATCGCGGAAGGGGGTCCTCAGCCCGGGTCGTGCCTTCAGAGGAGGCAGCTCCCCACCAACGTGTGCTCTGCAGCCTCCCGAGGGACCCCGAGTCGGGACCACCCAGCCGAATCACTTCTGAATCCCCGACCCACAGAAACCATGAAAGAAAAACAAAGTGTTTCAAGTCACTGCATTTTGGGGTGACTCGTTACCCAGCAATAGCTATAACTTGCCAAAACACGTGGAGGACCCAGCTCCATTCCTGTCCAGAACACTGGTTTCTGGAGAGTACAAGACAAAGCATCTGTGGCCCGTTTAACTGCGTTTCTTGCAAAATGACCTACCTAGAGTGTTTATTCCCATCTGTTTGTGGGCATAGGAGCAGCGACAATCTGTGAGACTCGCCCACGATGGTGGTT
>NW_024350324.1:652661-692941 GCF_902729225.1 Pteropus medius
TGAGATCCACCTCAAATCCTGGTTGAGAGTTTGACTATTGTCCACAATGATCTCAATACAAATTTCAATTTAAAAAAAAAAAATTCTGTTTGCTGGTTCCTTAATATTCTGAACACAGAATTACCACGTGACCCAGCAACTCCTCTCCTAGGTATATGCCCAAGAGCATTTAAAACAGGTGATTTAAAAACAATCCCTGCGCGAAGAATCGGAGCAGCCCTGTTCACATAGCCGGAAGCGGAAACAACTCAAATGTGTCACGGTGGAGGAATGGATAAGCCAATGTGGTCCACCCATGCAATGGACTATTTATTCAGTCATAAAAAGCGGGGAGGTGCTGATACTCGCTACAGCGTGAACGGACCTGGAACACACGACGCTCAGTGAGAGATGCGAGACACACAGGCCGCACAGTGTGTGATTCCACTTACCTGAAATATCTAGAACAGGCACGTTCCCGGGGACAGGAAGCGGATCCGGCTTGCCAGGGCCTGGGGAGGAGGAGGGGTGATGGAACGTTCTGGATGAGATAGAGGTGACGGTTCCCCAACACTGTGAATGTAATGCCACTGATGTATTCTTTAAAGCGATTAAAATGGTAAATTTTACATTACCTGTATTCTACCACAGTGAAAAATAGATCTTGCTGCCCGGTGGCGCCCCCACCGCTTCCAGCAGAATGAGGAGCTCTGGCTTCAGGTGTTTCGTAAAGCCCCTCGTGCGCTCCGAGGCGAGGCCAACGTTGGCAACCACTGGCTCACGTCCCAGACGACTCGTCCCATGGAGGCCGAAACAAGCCAGCTGCAAGTCACGACGCAACACGCCGACGGACCGGAGGACCGGATCATTGCTCTTACGCGTTAATGTCGTGAGTCAAATCGTTACGCTGTGCGCCTT
The DNA here is from genome assembly GCF_902729225.1 of Pteropus medius. Classification (NCBI taxonomy): domain Eukaryota; kingdom Metazoa; phylum Chordata; class Mammalia; order Chiroptera; family Pteropodidae; genus Pteropus; species Pteropus medius. Next base: position 653,559 of record NW_024350324.1, read on the forward strand.
AAACGTACGCGGCGCTGTATGTCGGTTAGAGAGCAATAAAACTGGAAAAAAAAAAGAAGTTAGCGTTAACAGTTTTAAGCTAGTGACGCTGTGACTGTGTGTTTCACTTAGCGTCCTTGCAGAGAGGCGCACTACTAAAGAGCAATACTGGGGGAGGGGCGGTGGGCGCAGACGGAGGCGAACAGCTGTGACTTGGTGGCTAGCTGGTCCTCACTCAGCCCAAGGCACGCAGAAGCCCCGGCTGTCCTCAGTTCCTGGGCTGCCGCTGGCAGCGTGTCATGTGCGTTCCTGGCCACACGGTGGCGACAGAGTATGGGCTATTCCGGTGGTCCCCTCTGGCTGCTGGTGAGATCCATCTGGGGCGGGTGCAAGGGATTTCGGCTTCACTCCGGTTCCTGCCGCAGACCAAACCCATTCCTGGTGGCCGTGGCAACGATCCGGGCGCTCAATCCATATCAAAAAATGTTTGTGGAGTCGATTCCGGTCCGTGTTCCCCAGCCCGTCCCCGGCCACGTCCTGTGAGCTTTGCCCGCCGTTACCTGCCAGGTGAAGCTGTCGGCTTGTAATTCCCCTTGGAATCAGTGGATCGCTCTCTCTTCTCCTCCACTCCTCGGAGTTACCAGATTTAGCAGAAATACAGGCCGCCGGTTCAATCTGAATTTCAGATGAATTACCAATCGCCATTGGGTGGAGGGGTGTCCCAGGCAGTGTTTGAGAAAATCCTGTACTAAAAGAAAATAATTCGTGGTTTATCTGAAATTCAAATAAAATGGGCGTCTTGTGTCTTCCAGGATGGGTGGTAGCTTCAGCCCTGCAGCCGCTCCACTGGGAGCTCTCTCAGTCGGTGGCTCCTGGGTCCCTTCAACATGCCCCCATCTTTGTGGGGTCTTTTGAGCATGTCCTTATGTTCTGACACCACGAAATGTTCAGGCTTACTTGCCTGCCCTGGGAAGGCCATAGGATCAGCCATTTCTCTGAGGAGTCAGGGCCAGCTTTTAACACAGCTGTGTGTGTCATTGGCAACAATGACCACGAACTTGGTGACTTAATGCAGATTTATTCTGTGACAGTTCTGGGGTCAGGAGTCCTATACCCAGGTGCGGGCAGGGCCGGGCCATCCCGAGGCTCCAGGGAGAACCGTCTCCAGCCTTTTCCAGCTTCTAGAAGCGCCGCATCCCTGGCTCACGGCCCCTGCCCCTTGTCACAGCCAGTAGCGCGGCCTCTTCCATGTCTCTGACTGTGACCCTTCCCCCTCCCCCTTTATGAGCACCCTGTGAGGACACTGGGCCCGTGGGAACCCAGGGTCGTCCCCATCTCAGAGGCCTTGAATTAATCCCATCTGCAAAGTCCCTTTGCCGTGTGAGGGGGCACATTCAAAGGTCATGGGGACTAGGATCATGGCTGTTATTCTGCTGATCATACAGCCCACGAGCTGTCTGTCCTCTGTGGCCTTTGTTGCTTTGGGGCCATGCTGGTCAGGGACCCAGCCACTGACAGTCTCTCACGACCTCAGGGCATGGCGACCTTTCCACTGCTCTGGCTTTCTTAAAGATTATTTCAAAGTCTGCGCAGCAAATAGCCTCTCTACCTGCTTTCCCTTTTTATTTGTGGCTACTTGTCTTTAAATTAAAGCCCGATATGATAAAACCTTCCATCTGTCAGTTTAGTTCCTTGAGCCCCTTCTCAAGCTCAGTTACTCTGCCTGGCTGCTGGCTCCTCTTCTTCACGCTTTGTGTGAAGTTCTGCCGGACAGCGCTGGACCGGAATATTCTAAAGAGATGCTGCCCAATACAGGAACCAGCGGCCACATGTAACTATTTCCATTGAAATTCTGTTGGCCGCTAAAGTCTACCATGAGCCAGTGGGAGGGTCCGGGGCTGAGGTGGGCTGCGTCCAGCCTTTGTGGACCAACAGAGACGGCGACGAGGGAGTGAGAGCTGGCATCCAGGACGCTGGCCAGGCCTCAGCCCCAGGCTTCCCTGAGTATGCCGAGGCACGAAAAAGCTACGCACAGTATTTTTGCTCCAAAAAGCACTTCGCAGCTCCCTGGCCGGGAATGCGGTCCCTGTAGGTGGTTGTGAGCGCGAGTTACTCCAGCTCCCAGGGGCTTAATCAGAGAGGAAGGCTGATTGGCGCTCCCGGCTGAGAGGATGACAAGGGCAGCCTTCAGGCATGGCTGGATCCAGGGCCTCGAGTGGCAGGCTCCTCTTCTGTCTCCAGATTACAGCAGCAAACTGGTTGGCTGACTCACAAGGTCACTCTGAGACACACACCCCCAACCCCCTGCAGACCCCAGACCAACCCCTGCCCCCATCATGCTCACTTTCTTCGGGACCCTCACTCAGGCCCCAGTCCCCACTTCCTTCCCGAGTACTCACTCCTGCCCTCTCGGCCCCTGGCCCCTCAGCCCGCCCCCACTCTGGTCCTCACAGACTCACCTCCCTGCTGCCTCTACCACCTCTGCAGTCCAGTGGTAGCCTGACCTCAGCCCAGGTCACCTGGGGCGCTGCCACGAATCGAAGAAACTCCAGCTGAAGCGTGGGCCAACCCGGGCTGAGCCTGCCCACCCTCCTGTGACCGCCGGGCAAATGAGCACAAAGTGGGCAACTGCAAACGGCAGGTGTGTCCTCACCTGATTCTGGAGAGCGTGTCCGTGCAGCTCCCAGCTCGGGGGTCTCCGGGCGTCCCTAGGCTGTGGCTTCATCCCCCGCCTCTGCCTCCATGGTCATCGTCACACAGACTCCTGCGTGTCCAAGCTGGCAACGTCTCTCCTCTTCCATCTTTTACAAGGACACCTGTCGTTGGACGCAGGGCCACCCTGATCCAGGATATGACATCGTCTCAAGATCCTTAGTTATATCCCTTTTTCCAAAGAGGGAACAATTCCAGGGCCAGAGGACTCATCTTTTGGGGCCGCGATTCAGACCCCCGCACCTCCGAGCCTCACCAGAGCTAGGAGTGTGGGTGGGGGAGCACCCTGACTTACAGATGGGGAAATTCCAAGCAGGGCTGGGCCGGAGCCCCCATGCGCATGGCTCCTCTCCTGAGACCCACCCTGTGGCCTGCAGCCTGGGTGAGGTTCAGCCCTGCGGGTGCGCTCACTCTCAGCCAGAGGGCCCCATGTGGCCGCCACTCACTGGGTCCACCGTCCTTGGGGTTCCCTGTCCATCTGTGGCTGCTCGCTCATCCTTTCCTGTTGCCCCACCTGACTCGTTGTCCTAAGCCCCTTGCCTCCTCCCGGAAGCCCTCCGGGCTGTTCCATGATGCCTTCCTAGCTTGCCTAGTGGTGGGCTGTCCCCCTGACCCTCTTCGCTGCCTACTGTCAGGGCGATCAGCCTGTGGGGACCCTAGCCCCGGGTCCCTCCGTGTCATTACGTCGCCCCTGCACTCCACGGCTTCCTTCCATCCTTCAAAACTGTGGCAGCATCCACCAACTCCTGCAGGCCCAACTCCTGGTCCCCCAGTCCTCACCTCCCGGCCAACCCCAGCCCTGAGGAACGTCTGGTGACCCAATGGGCCACGTCCTCTGCTCCCAACTCGACCATGGTGGCTGGGGGATGACTCCTGTGGCTCAGCACTCAGGTGACCTTTGGGGCCTGGGAGGCAGTGGGATCCAGCCCCGGAGGTGGACTCCGTGACCTTTATCCCCCCATCTGTATTATGGTGGGCGGATCCCGCCTTATGGGGGCTGGGGGGGCGCGCGAGCCATGGAGCTGGGCAGGTGCCCAGAAAGAGACAGCCTGGCACTGCCACCTCCACAGTGGCCATGGCCAGCCCCACGGTTGGCCATCTCCAAGGATGTGGGGACCTGAGCCTCAAGAAAGGGGGGCCTGGCTGGATCATCGCCCCCTACAGGCCAGATGCCAGCTAGAACAGGATGCTGTGCCTGGCTTGCGGAAGAGGCGGGAATTGGGGGTTCCCAGCCCTCATTTCTTTGTCTGGAGGATGGGAAGAGCTGAGTCTGAACGCCCCTCCCCCGCCCACCCTCCCCAGTGCCCACCGCCCCAAACCACACCAAGGGCTCACGTGTAGTAAAAAGACTTTATTAAGAAGGCTTTGGAGTCAAAAAATAAAACTCTTGATACAATTTTCTGAACCCTTAAGTCAGCTCAGCAAATATATAATCAGTAATTTAGCTGTGTAAGATTAAAGGTCCGTTACTTTAAAATAAAATATATTTTAGTTCTTAAAATTTATTCCATAAAGTACATATTTCCCTATAAATCCGCTACATATACACAAGAGGTAAAAAGTAAAAGTTTAAAAAAAAATTTAAAAAATTAAAAAACCGACAACATAAACCACAGCAGAAGGGGATTAATAATTAAAAAAAAACAAAAGTCAAAAGTTTCTGGTTGGGCTGCCCCTCGCCCCCCGACCCCCCTCCGGCCTATGCGGGGCTGTTGTACAAAAGGGTGACCGGTTCGCCCCGAAAAGGGAGTAAAAATGTCGCCGTCCTCGCGGTGGAACTTTCTGCAGAGGCTGAGCCCGCGCAAAAACACCGTCAGATCTGAATTCCGCTCCATAGAAAAGGACAACCGATTGTTGTAAAAATCGTGTTTTGTTTTGTTTTTTTTCCTTAAAAAGATCACCCTGGGAGGGGGGCGGGGCATGTCTCAAATAAAAAGTGCAACAGACCTTTTCTCTCTGTTTATTTTAACCTGTCGACTCAATACTGTTATTTGCTAAGAACTGAGGTGCCACTGGGCCGCAGGGTCGCCGTCTCCACGCCTGGGACCGGAGTTAAAGCTCGTCTGTAAACACTGGCCACGCTGCTCGCGCCCACGGCCGCCCCGTCCCCTCCCCCGTCCTCCCCCACCCTGGGCGAGGGGCTCCGCTAGGAAAAGATATGAATGGCCTGGGTGGCGGGCGTGTGGCAGGCGGGGCACTCCGGCTGGCTCTTGCCACAGATGCGCACGGCGCAGTCCATGCAGAAGAGATTGTGGCCACAGGGCACCAGCGCGGCCATCACCTCGCCCTCGGCGCACACCACGCACTCGCGCGCCAGGGCGGGGCCGGCGGCGGTGGCCGCGGGCACCACGGCGGTCGCGGACCCCGAGGCCGGGGCGGCCGAGGGCTTGCGGCTGCTTTCGGAGGCGCTCGAGTCCAGCGGGGCGCACGAGGAGGCCGACGAGCTGCTGGGCAGGGAGGTGGCCGTGGAGAAGCTGGCGCTCGTCGAGAAGGATGACAGGGAGCTCTGCGGAGGCCGCCAGGGCAGGGCGCCCACCGGGTCGGGCGCGGCGCGGCGGGCCAGCGGCAGCTCCAGGCCCAGGCTGCCGGGCTCGGGCAGCGTGGGCGAGTGGCGCGGGGTGCCGGCCCCGCTGCTGCGCCGGGCGCCCGGGGCGGGCGGCGCGGGGGCCCCGTTGGCGGCCGCGCAGCCGCTGAAGGCCGGCAGGGGTGCGGCACGCTCAAAGGGGGCCCAGATGGTGGCCGCAGCGGGCACGGTCAAGTCCAGCGCCAGGAAATCGAAGCCGAAGTCGCAGTCCTCTGGGGCGGGGGGTCCCGTGGGGGCCCCGGGGCCGTCCCCACCGAATGTGAATCCCCCGTTGCCTGAGCCACCGTAGGGGCTGGTGGGGTTCGTGTCCGGCACCGGGGGGGCCCCGCGGCTGCTGGGATAGAAGGCCTCGGGACCCCCCGGGGCACCCAGGGCACTGTCCCCACGGAGACTGGCTGTGGGCACAGGCGGCCGGCGCCCCGGGTTGGGGGCCTTGGCCCAGAGGCCCGCGGCCGCGCCGAGCAGGTCCAGGCAGACGTCCGTGCCGTTGGCGTGGAAGTCGCTGTCGGGGCCGGCGTCGGTGAAGGCGCCGGTGCGCAGCGTGATGTGCGCCTCGATCTCCTCGCGCGCGCGGTCCACGTTCTCGGGCATGCCCGTCACGGCGAACACCGGCTCCTTGTCGCGCCCGGGCGTCACGATGTACGTGTGCGTCCGCTGCTGGATGCGCTTGATGGTGGCGCCCTTCGGCCCCACCACCAGCCCCACCACGCGGTAGGGCACGCGCACCTGGATCGTGGTCTGTCCGGGCAGGTTGGGCGGACCCTGCGCCGCGCCGGGCAGCCCGCCCGCCTTGGTGCGCGTGGCGCGGATTACGGAGAAGTGCTCGGCGGCAGACAGGATCTCCCGCTTGGCCATCTCCACGTCCTCCTTGCGGCCGGTCACGATGAAGACAGGCTCCTCCCCGCGCACCGGCGTCTTGATGTACGTGTTGGTCTTGGCGCGCAGGGCCTTGATCTTGCACCCTGAGGGGGGGGATGGGCACACGGGTGAGGATGGGGACCCCTGCCTGGGATAGCCCTTCCCGGGCAGTGGCTTCAGGGGACAGCCAGCTGGGAGCCCCCCACCTGCGGGCTGTACCCCCTGCAGGCTTTAATCTCAGACACACCACCTCCGAGCCCAGGGCCTGAGTTTCCCCCCGAGCTGGGTGCCCCGCGGTTGGCAAAAATGCAAGAAGGTAAGGAGAACTCTGTCGTGGGTTGAAGACTGTCCCCCCAAATTCACGTCCAGCCACAACCTCAGAGTGGGGCCTTATTCAGAAAGCAGAGCCCCTCAGATAATTCGTCAAGATGAGGCTACGTCAGGGCGGAGTGGGCCCCAGATCTGACAGCTGGTGTCTTCACAGCTGGACGCACGGACACACGGAAGACGGCACGTGACCAGGGGGGCAGGGGTCGGAGTGATGTGGCTCCAAGCCAAGGGACACCGAGCACTGCTGGCAGCTACCGGAAGCTGGAACAGCACGGGACAGATCGTTCCCTGGAGCCTCTGGAGGGAGTGCGGCCCACACCCCGATGTCACACTGCCACTCTCCACACTCCGGAACTGAGACAGTTCATTTTGACGAGGCCCTAGGACTCAAATGCGACCCTGACGCCCACTCCCGCAAGACCCTTCTGACCATGTGACCCTCGCAGCTCCAGGGAGCGGCTGGGTCTCAGCCCGATGCAGATTCCCGGGCCCAAACTCGGGATGCCTCCCAAGGTCCCAGGCTCTGAGGGACACTTGGGGACACACAAGGAGATGGCACTGTGGCTTTGTGCCCGCTGCCTGGGCTGGGCTGGGGGTCCTGACCCCTGGAGGGGCCCTGATACCCCCACCCCCACTGCCAGGGCCTTTTGAAACATCCCGAATCCAGGCCTAGGAGTCTGGGAGACTCCCCCTCCAGTCAGGCTCCGGAGGAGGCTAGAGGGACACAGGGACATTGTGTCAATGCAAACAGGGTGGCATTGAGAGAAATAAGTGTTGCTAACTTCACAGCCGGAGGATACAAAGTTGGCAGGACCAGTCAGCCCAGGATGGGATCAAGAAGACCAGGCCTGGACCAGGCACCGGGGTCGCCCCGGGTGGCCCCACCCCATGCCCCAGAGAGACAGCAGCCCCCATCCAGGGCTTGGAGCAGAAGCAGGCCGGGTGTATAGGAGTCAGCGACCTCCAGGAAGGAGCCTTCCCCCATCTCCACGCCCCACCCCCTGGGTCCAGACAACTCCCCCCACGGCTGCATTGTCCCCCATGCCTGCATCATGGGCCCACGGTTCTCAAACCCACCCTCCTGGCTCCAGCAGCCAGCCTCCACTTCTGCCGGGAAGGTCCCCTCCCTCTTCGGCAGGTGGGGTGAAGGGTGGCTTTCAAATCACACACATCAGTCCTGTCCCCTCCTGTAGCTCCCCCTGCCCCTTGTCCTTGTCCTCACAATCCCCACCCCCAGTCCTCTCCCTTCTCTACATCAAATCACAGCCTGGCGCCCTCCCCTGAGAAGCCCACCCTGCCTAGGCCAGGCCCCAGCACACAATTCCAGACTTTCCAAACTCCCTGAGGCCAGGGACTACGCTCTGAGGGCTGGTGCCCCGGGGACCGCCCTGGGCCCTCGAGGGAAGCTTCCTTTGCCCCAGCTTTCTCGCCAGCAAGAAGGGGGCTGAAACACCCAGCCTCGCAGATTTGAGGAGGGACCAAGGGGCTGTGGCCCCAGGAAGACACCCTGCCCCTGTAACAAGGGCAGGGGACAGGAGGGCACAGGTGGGGAGGCGGGTCTCAATTCGGCACGTGTGCGCAGCTGGACAAGGCCGAAGCCGACCCCCTCGGGTGTCAGGGCGGTGGGAACCATGAGCTTCCCCTGGGGTGGCGCCAGGTAGAGCCCTCAGGGGCCGAGGACCCTGATTCACAGACTGCACTTCAGCTGTGACAACTGTTGGTCCCCAAACCCCACTCATGTCAAGACCCCAAGAGGGGGCAGAGCTTGGGGGGGTGGGATTGCCCAGGCCAGGAAACTGGGGATCCCTGAGTGACCCCGTCATACCCTGTACCAGAAGGGAGGGAGTACAGCAAGCGTGTGTGGGGACGGGGGGTCGAGCCCCATCACTGATTGCTGGGCACAGGCCGAAGGGTGGGCTCCTGGACAACTGTCCCCAGGAGACGGGGTACGCCTGGGAGTGTGGTGACTGCTCCCAAAGCTGGCTCCTGGCCCAGGCCTCAGCACCCCACTGCAGCTGGACCCTCCCCTCAAAGTGGGGAGGCTGAGGGTCCCCATGAGCACCCAGATGAAGGCAGCCCTTCACCTCCCTTCACTCCGGGGATTCTGGCCCCACCCATGGGCTGGGCACCCAGAGAACCAGGCCCTGCAGGTGACAAGCCACACTCGTTGAAGAAATCTCAGGCCATGGGGGAGCAGGGGGCCTGCCTGGGAAGGAGGATGGGGGGCCGGAGGAGCGGAGCCCCAGAAGCGAGACGGGGCCGGGACAAGCTCCCACAATTAGGCAGGGCCAAAGTGGGGCGCAATCCCAGCTGGGTAGCACTGGTCTGGGAAAGCTGGCTTGTCTGTGACACAGGGACACGACGGGAAGCCACAGTATAGGTCTACACTTGCCAATACAAAGCGCCCCTGACTCAGGCTCGGGGACCTCTGTACGCCCCACGGTGGACAGACAGCACCAAAGCACGGACCCCAACACCCCTTCAGTGTCTCTGGCCACCAGAAAGAGCACCCCATGCCCATGGGGCTGGGGCCACGCACGGGGGCTTGCGGGGGAGCACTGAGCACAGGAGACCGCCCCGGCCAGCAGGGCAGTCCCCGTCCTGCCTTCTGCATTCCCTTATTCCTGTCCGCGGGGCGGGCACTGTCCTGTGCCCGGTGCTGAAGACCCAACGCCACCGAGCCCAGCCCTGACCGTGGTCAGACGCAGACACGGATCACCCTGGGTCCAAGGCGTGGATGGCAAGGGGGTAGGGCACGGGCCCAAGGTCACCCCCACAGTGTGCGCCGACTGCAGGGAGAGGCCCACCTGCACCCTCCCGGGAACCCCACTTTTCCTGCTGCCTGGACCCCAGAGCTTTGGGAGGCAGGCCCACCAGGGCTGCAGCCCGGCCCTGCCCTGGCGTTTGGCGGAGGAGGATGAGGACTTCGGGGCGCAAGGCACAGCCTGAGCCGTCGGAAGGGGCAGGCTTGGTGTCCAGGGCCCCACGGGCTGGACAGAGGGACAGGTGACTGGAGGAGGGGAGGGGGCGGAGCTGGGGCACAGGGTGGGAGAGGGTGGGAGCCACAGACGGTTCCGGAGCCGGGGCCATGCCAACCGCCCGCGTGCATGCTCCTGTACCCTGCACCCCGCTTGCGGGTTGGCTGCCGTGTGCGGGCCAGGTGAGAACCAGCGTGTTGCCCGAGTCCACAGAGAAACCCTGAGGGGGCGCCATCCCCTGTCACAGAGAGTGGTTCTCATACGCTCAGGGTCACCCATTCTGCAGGCGGAGCTCCAGAGCCTGCCCGAGTCGGCCACGACCAAGAATCCAGGCTGGTCCCCAACGCCCCAGGCGCCTGTCCTCTACCTGACTCCCGCCACCCGTGTGGCGAGGCTTCCCTGCAAGGACCCTCGGGCGACAGGACACACGTGATCACACAGAACGTGCCCAGCAGACCAGCCTAGTTAGTGACCGAGTGGACGGCCTGCTGGCCTCGGTTTCCACGCAGCCCACCCGCAGGCTTCTGGGCACTCGGCGCGTGGCAATGATCTTGCTACACCTTCCAGTGCAGTGATGGGGGACGGGGGCCAAAGTGGGGGCTACCCAGGAAGGAGGCAAGAGGGTGGCGGCCTGTCTCTTGCTGCGCCTGCCCTTGGAGGCAGCCAGTAGGACGCAGAGTGACCTGACCCCCTCACTCTCACTCCTGATGGCAGTTCCCAGGGCCCAGCACTGTGCCTGGCCCTCCTCATGTCCACGCTTGGGGAGGACAAACGAATGACAGGGAGCTTGCCGGCCTGGCCACCCCACCCACCCAGACTGGCAGAGCATCCCCGTAGCAGGGGTGAGGGCGACAGGTCACTATGATTCAAGCCACCTCCGACCCTTCTCTGGGTCCTGTTCCTGGGAGCTGGAGGCCAGGACCCCCAGCGGGAGTGTCCTGCAGCCCCATCTCAAGCACCGCCCAGGCCCCACCCCAAGTTCTAGAACCAGGCTGACCACAGGAGGCCAGCAGGGAGCGGGGGAGGTGCAAGCACGCAGACAGGGGAAAGTTGGGGCCGGTGGGCAGCGGCCACCAGGGTGGGTGGGTGTGTGCTGGGCCGGGCACTGCCCACCACCCTCCGCCCGCCCCACAGCTCCAGGGCCAATGAGCGGCGGCCGGCCTGATGTCACCCTGCAAATCTCAGCCTGGCTCTCTAACAAAGAGAACAATGGGGCGGCCACAGGGACGCTCTGGCAATGCCGCTGCCCGGACCCCCACACCCGGGGCCTGCCGCCCCCCGGCCTGCCAGGCCAGGGCCAGGGGGTTAGACTCCAGGGGTCGCTTTTACAGCTGGTCCTTCCACACGCCCCCCGATTTCGGGCTGGCCCTGGGAGCAGGGTGGGACCCTCTCTCATCCTGTCCTGCACCCCACCCCCAGCAGGGTCTCCAGACTGGCAAGTAGCGATGGACACCCCCCGCCGCCTCTGAGAGGCCAAACTTCTCTCCCCAATCTGCCTGAGCGGCCCCCCCACCCCCAAACCCGAGCCTGCACGCCCCGTGCCTGTTTTAGGTGTGGAGCGCCCACCGTCCAGCCAGCCCCGGTCCCCGGATGGCACGGCGCGCGGCCTGGGCAGCGGCGCCGCACACAGGCCCTTCCGGGCTGGAGGTGCCCAGACAAAGGCAGCGACGGGCCGGAGCGCGAGGGGAGGAGCGCGGGCTGTGCCCAACTTTCCCCCGCGGCCGGCGGCAGGACAAAGGCGCACGGGCGGCCGCCGAGGCCCGAGTCCACGCGGGGCGTGGCCGCGGGCCGGGCAGTGGCGCAGGGACCCCCGGGGCTGCGCCCCCGACGGCGACCACTCACCCTGGCGCCCCACGATCTCGGCGACGTGCTCGGAGCTGGGCACGGGCACGCACTCGGTCATGTTCACGCTCTTCTTGCGGCTGCCGATCACGCTCATCTGCTCGGCCAGCAGCGTCGGGGGGCCCAGGGCCGCCGGGTGAGGCGCGAAGCCCGCGAACACGTCGGGGGGCGACGGCCGGGGCGGGGGGCTCGCGTCGGGCTCCGGCAGTGGCAGCGGCGGCGGCGGCGGCGGGGCCACGGCCACCTCCGGCCCGTCGGGGGGCGCAGGCTCCGCCGCTGTTCCGCCGTCCGCGCCCCCCGCCGCCCCCTCGTGGTCGCGGCCGCTCAGCCCCAGCACCGATAGCCGATCCAGCGCCAGGCGCAGCGCGGCGGCCGCGTCGTCGGGCTCGGGCGGCGGCGGGGGCGCGGGCGCGGCCTCCTCGGCGCCCTCAGACGCGGGCGGCGGCGGCGGGGGGCCTGGGCTGGGGTCCCCGCCGGCCGTCGCCCCGGGCCCGCCGCCGCCCGCGCCCCCGCCGCCGTCGGGCTGGCCGATGGAGCCGGGCATGGCGCTAGCGCTCGGGCCCGCGCCCCTGCCTGTCGGCCGCCGGCCGCCCGCGCCGCCGCCGCCGCCGCCCGCGCCGCCGCCCTCCGCCTCTGAGAGCTCGGCCGCCGGCCGCCGGCATCCAGCGGCGGGGCGGGGCGGCGGGGGCGCGGCGGCGCGGGGCTGCTCGCGGCAGGGGCGGCGCGACTCTGCTTCCTCCTCGGCGGCGACGGCGGCGGCGGCGGGGCTCTCGGCGGCGGCGGCGGCGGCGGCGCGGCGGCGGGGCTCTCGGCGGCGGCGGCGCGGACGCTCCTTCCCTCCCGCCGCCCTCCCTCCGGCCGCCCGCCCCGCCCCGGCCCCGCCCCCGTGACGCGCACGCCGCCAACAATGGGGCGCCGGGCAGGGCGCACGCGCGGGCCGGGCGCGGTCACGTGGGCGCGGGCCGCCGCCGCCTCGGGCGCCCGGGCGGGCTCGGCGCGCTCGCACGTGTGGGCGCGGCCGCAGGTAGGTTCCGGTGGGGCCCCGGGGCCGCAGGGCCGCCGCCCTCCCGCTGCCGGGGGCCGCTCTGTGCTCCGAGGCACCCCGCCCCCGTCCCCGCCCCAGAGCCTGGCCCCTCCCCCAAGGACGCCTGGCGACCCGGCCGACCTTCGGACTCCGGGCCAGTTCCCCCGCTCGGTCCCCGCACGCACCTGCCCCTGTGGGCTTCCGGGGAGGTCACGGGCACCCACGTTTCCCAGCACGGAGTGTGCCCGAGCCGAGACTGCGCCACGTGGGCGGTGCCTTCCCGGCTCGAGCCGGTTTCCGTGGGCCCGAGCCCTGCACTGTGAAGACCCTCGTCTTCTGCGGTGTCGGGCCCTGTCCTGCAGGCTCCCACAGCAGCCCAGCGTGCCCAGCTCCAGTGCCAGCCTGCCCCCGCGACCCTTCCTCCAGTTGCCTTTCTTCTTCGGGGCGAAGGAGTCCTCCGGTTTCCCCGCGGGCTGGGAGTAGTCGCCTGCCCCAGTCTCCTAGGGGGTCCCGCCCAGGTCCCTGGCTGGCTCTGGGCAGCCTGCTTTTTGCCCAACACAGGCCCCTCCTACTGTGTCTGCCCACAGCCTCACGCGTCCTAGGTCCCCCTTCCCTGCCATGTAGTCCATCAGCCAAAGCTGTCCACAAGGCAGGTCTGTCCTTCACCTGCAGTCACTTCTTCCTGCTTATTCTGGCTTCCCTGGCAGGGGCCCTCAGTCCCGTGACCTGGTCCCAGTGCCTGGCCCTTCTTCTGCACCCTAAAATGTGTCTGGATCCCAGGCCACGTTCAGCTCAAGGCCCCAGATGTCTCTGCACCAGGATGCTATGGAGTACTGATTACTTCGTGGTAACTGCCTGGCCCCTCCCCTGGGACGGAGCTCCAGAGGGCAGCGGCAGATGTCAACCCCCCCTGCAAGAGGCCTGGTACACAGCGGGCGCTCAATAAATGCTTACCGTGTGAGCGATGGAAGTCAGAGATGGTCCAATCCCAGGGGCTCGCTGCTCCTGCAGCCTCAAAGGCTATACAGACGGTGTCTTGGCCCCAAGGGGGACAGGGACACGGAAGGTTCAGTGGAGGGGTGCTCTGTGGTGGGCTGAATAGTGAACCACACACTTTCACCCCCAATCCATGGGACCTGCAGACATGTCACTTCACATGGCAGAGACTCTGCGGGTGGGGTCAAGATCTCTGAGAGAGGGACGACCCTGGGTTCCTGGGGGCCCAGTGTCCTCGCGGGGTCCTCATAAGGGGGAGGCTCAGAGAGATGGACGAGGCTGTGCAGCTGGCTGTGACTATGAGACAGAGACCGGCCCTGCTCACACCTGGATTTAACCTCATGAGACCCGCAATGGTCTCCCGACTCCAGAACTGTGAGGATCACTGCATGTAGTTTGTCACAGTTCATGGTGACTTGTGCCAGCAACCACAGGAGGCTCCCACAGGCAAGGCGCCACCCCAGGCGGGGTGTGGGGTGCTTCAGAAAGCTCTGCTTGCCTGGGGCTGGGGGCAGCTCAGCGTGTGTGGTGAGGGCGCCTCTGTGCCGTCGGGTCAGAAACACCACTGCTCTTGCTGCTGGGGGTCTCACTGGGAAGAGGAGAGTCCAGGAGGAGCTATGGACCTTGGAAGGTGGCTCAGCGCCAGCGTGGGCTGTGGTGTGGGGACTCTGTGACGAGCTGAGGTGGTCTATCCTCACGCAGAATGCCCTGGGCCCTGGGCCCCAGGCCCGTGAGTGCTCAGGGCCTCTCAGCGGCCAGCTGGGCACAGCAGAGCCACAGAGACCCGTCACAGGCTGCCCCACCACTCTCCAGCTGGTGACCACAGACAATGCATGTGGAGAGGCCTGGGAAGGAACAGAGATGGATAGAAAGACCCCATGCAGGCAGGTGAGGGGGCCAAATGGCCACTGGACCTGTTAGCGCTGGCCACGAGGGCTGTGTCCCTGCGTGCCCCACCCCGAAGTACCCCCGCGGTACACTGGGACTCCAAGCACCCCACGTTTTCTGGAATCCTCCACACGTACTAACAGGGCCAGGCCCTGTCCCAAGGCCTGCGCCTCTCAAGGCCACAGGGAACTGCACCCAGCCCAGGACTGATGGCACACGGGGCACAGTCCCGGGGGGCCTGGGCGAGGCCCGCATCTCTCAGACACAAACACTGGTCTTCAGACTGAACTACTACGCTCGCCTGAGATGGCTTTATTCAGCTGTCACCCACAGCAGCCTCCCAGCAGGCCCTTCATCCAGACCCTCTGCTAGGCGGGGGCCAGTCTTCCCACCCGGGGCTTTTCATTCAGAGAGGCTGTGGCCTCAGAGGAGGGGCCTTCCTGGGGACCTGTGGTGGCCGGACTCCCTGCACCGGCACCAGGGCCCACACAGGGCAGGGCTCGCCACGAGCGCCCAGGCAGCCTTCATGGTTCATGGGATTTGTGCTTCGACTTGACTGGGGAGGGAGCTGTCTGTTCAAACACCTGCACCAGTGTCCTTGGGGAAGGGAGCCAGCAGTGACCCCCACAGCTCTGAGGGCTCCCATGTCACCCCCGCCCCAAATGCCCACCTGCAGCCTGACCACCCAGGTGTCCAAAGAACTCAGCAACCTGGGTCCTTGCCAACAGTCACAGGCTGCTAGCTAGGGCACAACAGGGACAGGGTTGTGCCCCCTGCCCAAAGCACCGCTACAGGGGACTGAGGGCAACAGGGTTCTGACAACCTCCATCCCCCGAGAGGCCACTGTCCCTGGTGTCCTGCCCTTGGAAGTGCTCAGCCATACAATGCACTTTGGGACAGAAAAGCCTAGGCCCCAGTGCCAGCTCTGGTCAGGCCGTGAACAGTCGTCCTCGTCCTCCTCCGTCACCGACCCCCAGGCAGAGCCCGCCAGACTGCACACAGTGAGGCTTTTGGACTCGAAGGCCAGAGTTCACGTCCACGTGCAGCAAACACAAAATGTCAAGCAGGTATGGGACATCCAGCCCCGGGTGTACCACCGATTTATTGAAAACGTCTAGGTTGTGGCGCGTGCCAAAGGACACGCTCCAAGCATCACGGCTTCGCCCGGCCGGGTGGGCATGTGGAGCACAGCCCCACACTCCCCCTCTGGAGGGTGACAGGCTGATGGCCAGTCCCTCACTTGCAGACTGGGAGGCAAGATGCTTCAAGAACGATTCTCTGGCCCACGGGGACCCCGCAGGCTGCCATACGAGGAGCTCAGGTGGTGACAGCCAAGTCCAGGGGCCCGGCCAGCCCAGCCCAGCCCAGTAGCAATGGGCCCTTCGGAGAAGAGCAAACGTGGGGGGCCATCCTCCAGCCATGCCCACAAGGTGTCCCCAAGGCCTAGGGGAGGAGACACGCCTGGGAAGGGCGAGGGGCACCTTCCCCACCCCACGCCCAGTCCCCACACGGGCCTCACGGAAGACGGGGCATTAGTGCCCCAATGTGGCCAGGCCACCCAGGCCCCTCCGGGGACACAGGAGCTCCCAGCACAGCCACCACTCGGCGCAGAGCAAGTCCCCAGGATTCCAGGGCTGCCCCCCGCGGTCAGTGCCCTGTGGCCGAGCGTGCCCACCCCGCTAGATGTGCTCCATGTCTGCGTCCTGGTCGGGCTCCTCATCCTCGTCATCGTCCTCGTCATCTTCATCGGCACCTGGCTTGTCCAGTGGCGCCTCGCCGTCCCGGGCCAGCTCCTCCACGTGGGCCAGCATGTCGGCCATCAGCGCCTCCTCCAGCCGCTTGCGGACCTGCTGCACCAGCTCCTCCTGCTTCCTGGGGACACACGGACGCGCTGGCAGGGCACGTCCCTGCCTCTGGAAGACCGGGGCGCGAAGCCAGGAGGAAGGGGTGCGCACGCACACGTGGGCTGGTCACTTTTAGGGTCTGAGCCCTTACTCCCTTCTCGGGCAAGCAGCCATGCTCAGCCTCCCAGGAGCTGCACCCACTCGGTCAGGCGGGGGCCAGGTGCCCAGTGCTCAGACAGATGTCGACCCCGCTGCGCTGGCCAGCTGCTCCCCCACCCAGCATGGTGGTCACCTGTCTGCCCACCGCCTCTGGTCTGTGCGCCTGTGGCTCTTCGGGTATGTATCGCCTCAGTGGGGTTCACAATTTGAGTCTGGTCCACTGTTTCTAGCCAGAGTTATCACTCGTCTCACGAATGACAAGCCTTGCAAGTCAGGCACTCTGGCGGGGCTGGCTTGCTGCCTTTGGGCCTCTGTTACCGTGGCCCCGCAGCTGCCAGAGCCTGGCCCGTGCACCCACCCGCCTCCCTCCCGCGGCTGCTCAGCCTCCCACATCTGGAGCTCTGCGTCTTCACGACTCCAACGTGTGTCTGTCGCCCGGTCTGGTGAATGCTGGCCTGGTCCCATCCTGTCATCGTTGCATCCTCCCACCCGCTCAGCCTCATCTGCTTGGCCGGCCACTCATGCCCTCTCCTGGTGGGACCAAACCCCACGCCTGACCCGCGGCCCGAGTCCTTCACTGCGGCAACTTCTGTTCCTGGACGTTCTGCTCAGCTTCACAGAGCCACCGAGTGCTGCCGGGCAGGGTCCTCCCCTACACTCTCCGCTCCGCCCTGCCCTGTCCGCGGGAGGAGCCGGGGCATCTTAGTTCCGTGGCTTCGTCTCCCATGGGGCAGAGTTCCTCTTGTGCCCACCTGGTTCCCGACAGAAAACACCACCACGCCCCGACCCCGGGCACCAGCGGCTGCAGCTGCTGTCCCCAGTCCCCTGAGGGTTCCCAGGGAGCCGGCTCTCTTGCCTGCAGCCGCACACCGGTCCTGGGTCTCAGCGAGCACACGCACCCTTCGGACCTTCTAGACGTTTTCTGTTCAGTGCCAGTTTGCACCAGCACTTTGCCAGGACGCCTCCACGCTGAGTCTACCTCCTCCTGGACGCCACCTCTCACCCATCGCGCTTCCCGTTCCCGCCATGCTCCAGAACCCCTGCCCCTGTCCCCAGCCACGGCTGGTACCAGACCCCTCAGCGGTGCCTCTAAGGCTTCACACCCCCAAGGCTCGGAGACACACTGGCCATGAGTGAGGGGGCGGGGATGGTGGCTACCTGATGTCCTCGTCGGTCACCATGAAGGCCTTGCAGAGCGGCTGGGCCGTGTTCAGCCAGACCCCGGGGTTCTTCTCCACGGCGGCCGAGAGCTGCCCGGTGATGGGCATGGTGCTGGTGTGCAGGGCGCTGGCGATGGCCGACAGCAGGGTCTCGTCAGTGCAGCCGGGCCCCACGCCTGGCGGGGAGCAGGAGGCGCGGTCACCACCACGTACCAGCCTTTGTCTCTCAGCCCTGCGTTTTGTCCCTGAAACCCTCTCACAGGTAGGCGACCGCTTGCACGACAGAAAAGTAGCACCGCCCGCCGTGTTCACGGTGAAGAAGCGAGGCTGCAACCCGGGCCCTCAGAACACGCGTCCTATTGGTCCAGTCCCCACCGCGCCCCCAGCTGTGCTCTGCTTCTCCGAGGGGCTGTCTGGGGTCTGGAGCACAGGCGGGGGCTCCCCCCACCCGCCCTGGGGCCGGGGTTACCTTGCAGGCCCTTGGGGAGGTCCATGGTCTTCACGAGCTCCTCAGCGATGTCAAAGGCGTTCAGGCCACTCAGCTTCTTCTCCCAGAAGAGCTGCCGCCAGCCAGACAGACAAACATGAGGCCCATGGCAGGCGACCCGGAGCAGCTAGGACGGTCGGAGCCACCTGCGCAACCTGACCCTCACACCGGCTGGGGCTACTGGCGCCCCCACTTAGGACACAGTGGAGGGCTGTGCCCACCCTCCCAGGGCAGAGAAACACGAACCCCGATTCTGGGCAGGATGGAAACCCAGGATATCAGACACGTCGTCCATACCGACGAGTCACAGTCCCTGAAAAGCCGCTGTCTGGCACACCTGCTGCTCAGTGAGCATCCGAAAACACCCCTGGACACACCGCGTGTCCAATGTTTGAAGAGCGGGTTATAAAGCCACACACGCGCGCTTCCTGGAGACAACCCCGCAAGTCACAACCACCTGCTCAAGAACGCAGCGGCCCAGCACCCCAGCTGCCCACCTGTCAGCAGGCAGGAGCGACTCTGCTCCCCAGAGAACTCGGTTCTGGGGCGACCATGCCCAACCATGGCACTCAGATAGAGGGACCCACCGCCTCTAAAGAGTAGACAAACTGGGGTGACAGAGGGCTCGGAGTGGGGCCTGCACGCTCACCTGCCGGGGCTGCTCCACAGCCTTCTGGGGGTCGCTCTTGACCTTGTTGCTGGGATGGTTGGTGATCTTGGTCACCGGCTGCTTGAAGATGGAGGCCGTCTGCCTGACGGGGAGGGCCGTGTTCAAGTCAGGCTTGCCCTGTGGAGACACGCACGCTGCACCCAGGCCGCCCAGAGCCCAGCTCCTGTGCCCGTCGCCACCAGGGCCATGGCGCCGTGGACTTGGAGGCAAGGCTAGGCCCAGGCCCTGCCTATCTCCTGCCCTGTCCTCATCTTCTGCACCTTGTTTTCCACGTGGCGCGGGCTCAGGGACACTGCTGAACCCGTGTCCATCGGGGGCACAGTGCCACTGGGCACCCCTGTGGACTCTCAGCTGTTGAAAGCAACGTGCTGAGCGGGACGGTGTGACGGGCACCCCAGAAACAGCCGAAGACCGTGCCGGGGCCACCCCAAGGACAAAGTGACGGATGGTGCCTCATCTTTCTGCGTCTCTGTGCCTTCCAAACGTCCCCCAGCGAACCGCACGACTTCAACAGCAGGACCAGCAACCGCGACTGCGCTGCCCTCCTCCCAGCCTCGGCGGGGCTGCCCCGACCCCCGCATGCCCGCCGGTGGCTCACCTTGACCTGGTTGGAGGAGTCGTAGCGCACGCGCTGCCGGCTCTTGTGCGCCTTGCTCAGCAGCATCTTGCCCGTGCGGAAGTCGAAGGCGCTCAGGTCCATGGAGCCGCCCAGGTAGCGCGCCAGCTGGGGCTTGCTCCGGACCTTCTTCCCGCTCGGGCTGCGGGCAGAGAGGGCTCAGCGGCCGCCCCACGTGTTGCCCCCCCGCCCGCCACCCCCCCACAGGGGCCAGAGAGTGGGGATGAACGCGCAGGGACCTAGAGAGGGGGCCCAGGCCTGGGGGCCTGGCTGACGTTTCTGGGACATTCCAGAAACAAAAGTAGACCCTGTTCTTGAGAAAACGCCCAAAGATAGCAGGTGTTTGAGGGACGAGACCTAACGGCAGCCTCCTTGCGGCTGCAGCGTCAGGGACCAGGGTCTCCTGGGGGGCTTGGCAGTAAAACCTCATTAAGATTCAGGCCAGGACCCCAAACGGCCACCCCAGTGTGACAAAACTGGGAAGCAGGCACCATCGGGACCTAGCTAGGAAGCTCTGCATCCTGCTCAGCTCCCTAGGGCACAGCGACACCACAGGGCCACTGCACAGCACAGGGCCCGCCCGCAGCACCAGCCCGCCACGTGAGCTCATGACGCTTCTCCAGGGCATGGAGCAGCGACCCCACCCTCGAGGAGCTCCGACACACGAAAGCGTGTCAGCGTGAACCCGCACGTTCCCAAAGTTCCCAACAGTGTCAGTCATGACAGCCCAGAGGGGGGACACGACCCAAGTGCCCACCAACGGACGAACGTGGCCTGTCCACACGGGGCAGCGTCACTCAGCCATAAAAAGTGGGAGGCGGCGCTGACACTCGCCATGACGTGGACGGACTGTGAACACACGACACTCAGTAAGACGCCAGATGCATGAGGTCACGCAGCATGTCACTCCATTTACATGACGTGTCCAGAACAGGCACATCCGCAGACAGGAAGTGGGCGAGTGGGTGTGAGGGGCTGGGCAGGGGCACAGAGGGGGCGGCTGGCGGGCTCGGGGTTCTTTCTGAAACCTTTAGGAAGAGCCCCTCATCCGAGCAAGCGCACGCTGCCCCCTCCTACGTCCCAGGCCACAGTGTGGGACCTGCTACAGCCACAAGAAGATCCGCTTCTGCAGGGACACACGGCCAGTGGCACACTGGGCACAGGCAGCCCCACCAGGGCCTCTTACCGGGCAAGGTCATCACTGGACCCTGTGGTCTTTCCCGCACCTGGCACATCCACTGAGACAGGGTGCCCGGTACGGAGCCCCACCTGCCTCGAGTTCTGAGGCGCTTCTGGAGGCCCCACTCCTGGTGCGCTCCCCACTGGCCAATGTGACACTAGCCCCGTGCCCAGGGCAGCAGAGACCCTGGCCCACTCGGGCCTCAGATATGGCCACAGGGAGTGGAGAGGGACCCCCCCACTCTGCTTACTATCCTGCCTTTGCAAACAAACGGGAACAGGGGGACACAGAGGCGGATCGGCAGGGGCTTAGGGCGGGCGTGGGGGCAGTGATAGGCAAAGGGCTGCGGCTCTTTTCGGGGTGATGAAGATGTCCTCAAGTTGACTGTGTTGGTAGCCGTGCATCTGTGAATTTGCCCAGACCACTCAACACTGCACGCTGTAAGTGGGTGACGTGGGTGCTACGTGCATCCTGTCTCAATAGAAGCACGGGTGCCAGGGGCTCAGGAAGGGAACGGGGAGAGACGCTAACAGGCACAGGGCCCCGTTTTGGGGTGATGAGAAAGTTCTGGAACTAGAGAGTGGTGGCGGTTGCACAGTGTTGTGAATGTACTAAAAACGGCAGAATTGTGCACTTTTAAAGGGCGAATCGTGTGGCACGTTAATTACATCTCAATTTTCAAAAAAGGCTTTGCAGATCTGTACTGACACAGGAAGCCATCCCTGACATTCACACGGCGGCCCTTCTCTGGAGCATGGGGTCTGGCTGGCCATGGGGACAGGAGGTGACACCCAGGGCCCAAGGGAATGATGCAGGACAGAAACTTAGCCTCAGCCCCCACCGTTCCGCCATGTGCATGGCTCATCTGTGGACAGGGCTGCCATGAGAGGGCCTGGACCTGTGAGCGGCACCCACACCACGCCCAGAGGGGGGGCTTGTGACCTGCATTGCCCAGTGAGGCCCAAACAGGAAGGCACAACTGTCACACTGACCCCGGCCTGCTGCCTGGAGAAGCGGACCGACACGCTAAGCCCCTTCGAGTGCTTTTCCTAAGGGTCTTTCTACTTCTAAAATAAGACCTTCTGGAAAAGTCCTCTATTTTGCACGCCCCAAAGCATCGCTCCTTAGGTCAGGATACTCACCTCCCCCAAGTCCTCAGTTTCCTCACAGATAGAAAACATCAAGCAGCGAGACTGTTTTCACAAAGAACACACTGGACGGCGAGCAGATGACCCCCCCCCGCCCCGCCCTGCCTCAGTCTTCGCTGACGCGGGGAACAGGGTTCGGCCAGGTCATCAAGGCAGTAGAATAGGGGAGCGAGCCCCTGGCACTGCCTGTGGGGTCACTCCACCTATCCTGCACGGAGATTCCACAAAGAACACACCCGCTCCCTACCATTTCACTTTCTGGACCAGGGAACAGAGGCTTCTGAGCCCCGAGGCAGGGCGGTGGCCAGGCCTGGGGACTCAGCGGCCTCCCCTCGCACTGAGAACAGGACAGTCTCCTGCACTCCTGCCCTGTCGCCTGGTTCAGCAGGGGGCTTCAGGGGGTGGGAAGGCCAGGAACTCAAATTCTAGGAAACTCCAGTCTCATACCACACATCCCCCAGACCTGCCACCACGGGGAGGGTGACACCTGGTGGGTCATTCAGGGCAGAAACCTAGGAGTGGCAGCAGACCCCTGGCCCCACTCCTCTCCCCTCTCAGGCCCTCGACTCCGTGAAGCTGTGGGAAACTGGAACTCGCGCCTGTCCAGCCCTGGTCTGGAGCTTTCCCCCACCTCCAGAACCCCAAGTTTGCACCAGGGGACAGGGTGGGGCCTGAGAGACTCCTGGCAAGGTAGGTACTAGAAGTGGCGTGATGACAGCCTCAGGGCGCTCCAGCCATGGCGGCCTTGTTCAGCTGAGCTGCAGCCAGCTCTCTGCCTCTCCAGGCTGCTGCCCGGGCTGCTCCCCCCACCTCCTCAGACACCCTTCCTGACCTGCTCCAGCTTCAATCAGATCTCTGCACTTCTCAGCGTGTCACCCACCAGTAATTACAGCATAACAGAGTGACGATGGATGCTTCAACTGTCACCCAGGAGGGGAGAGCCAGGGTCTCACTCCCGGCTGAACGGGGCCAGAACCCAGCCGGTGCTGCAGAGGTGGTGCTGCAGAGGTGTTCGTTAAATTAACAACGGAGCAGAGGCAGAAACCTCCCTCGGCCTTTGAACCTATAAGGAAGCGGCACGGAGCATGCCTGGAGTTAAATGAGGCAGGCAGTACCAGCCTGAGGGCTCCCGGCTGGCCCAGGAGGACAGAACTACAAGGACTTAGTCTTTCTAAAGAGCCAGCGAGGGAGTGATGTCACAGTAGTACGTAGCAGAGAAAGGAAACGCACGCGTCCCTAGGAAATGCTGCTGGCAGTTGCCACTGTGTCAATGCTTAAGTTACTAGATCCAGCCAATCGCGGCCCACGTTTGGGGGTCCACAGTTCCCCTGCACTTTTCGGAAACCAAAGCCTCAGCTTGTCCTGGGTGGGTTACCATCCTTTTCCTCACTCACTCTCTCAAAACGGGGCTAGCTAAAGCTCGTGGGGGGGCCCCAAGAGCTGGAGGATGGGGCGTCGGTCCTGTCTTTCCTGCGCCCCCGTCCCCGGAGCCAATTTCTAGGCCCCCCCAACGGCAGCATATCCCCAGCACCCGCTGGCTCTCTACGAGTGGCAGACAGGTATCCTGCGCCGTGTTTCACCGGGGACCTGAAGCAGAGAGGAGGAAGCCATCCGAGCTGGCTCAAAAAGAAAAGCATCCACCAGCAGTCTGGGAAAAAGAAAGAGGCGGCGGCAAACAGCCGGCGGTCCGCGGTCGGGACTAGGTCGCGGCTCTCCCGCTAATTGTTTATTCCACGGAGGCGGTTCCGGCCGCCTTTCCCAGGCCGAGAGCAGTTTCTCCTTACAATTTGGGGGATAATTCTGAAAAGCCTCAGACCACCAATAACGGCAACGGAAGCCAGTGCACGCGGGGCTCACAGAAATCTCCCGTTCCGCGTCTCTGCGAAAGGAGGGGACATGACCTACGGGGGCTGGCGCCCCCGGAACATGCCCACAGACGGGGATGGCCGCACTTCATAAACAAGCAGCCTCGAGCTCGGCATTCCTGGGAAAAGGCTCAGGAGCCTGAATTCCTAGGCACGCTTTCCGCGGTCACCAGAGGAAACCCTGCTCCCCGAAACCCCGGGTCGCCACCCGCTTCAGGAAGCACCCTGCCCTAACAGCGCGCCACGCGGATCAAAGGGACAGCCCAGCCCCCACCCCCGCCTCCCAGCGGCGTCTGGCCCGCGCCGGGCGCTCCCTGACCCGCCCGCAGATTCGCCGCGGCCGCAGAACAAAGGCCGCTGCCCGACCGCCTGGGGCCGGTCCGCGCGCCATGCGGCCGCGCTGGGGGCGCACGCGCACTGGGCCGGGGCCCCGCCGCGCACGCAAGCGCACTGGGGCGAGGGGCCGCCGCGCGCGGGCACGCACGCGCACTGGGCCGAGCGCCCGCAGCGCGCCGGTACGCACGCACGCACGGCGCACGCGCGGGGCCCAGGCCGCGGCCCGGGTAGGGGCGCCCAGGCCGCCGCAGAGGCCGCTGGGAGGCGCCCGTTGAGGCCCTACCCGGCCGGCACGTTCATTCACCTATAGTAAAAGACATCCCTGTGGCCGGCCGACAGCCCCGACCTTCTGGGCACTTCTTCCCTCTCCCAGCCCTGCGGGAGCGCCGGACACTCCCACCTCTTCCGCTCCATCGCGACCGGCTCCTCGGCCCGCCGCCGCCTCCGCCCGGACCCCCGGTCTCCGCCGGCACCTCAGCTCCTCCGTCGCCGCCGCCGCCGCCACTTGCCGTGGCTGTTCTGGCCCGCAGGCCCCCGCCCTCCACCCCCAGCCGGGCGCGCGCCGGCTTTGCCGCCCTCTCAGCCCCCTCCCCGCGCTCGCCAGCCCCCGCTCGGGGGGCCCGCTCCGCCCACCCGCCCGCGCGCGGGGCCGCGTGCTGCGCAGGCGCCGCGGAAGCCCAGCCCCGCGCAGCCCGGGCCCACCCCGCCGCGGCGGCGCCAATCAGCACGCGGGGTGGAGGCGGGGCCTGCGGGGCGCGCGCCTTCGCCGCCGCGCGCCTGCGCCCAGGTCACCGCGAGCGACCTGCGGCACCTGCCTGCTGTCATCTGTCTCCATCTCTCCGCCTGGATCCTGGGATGCTCGTCCAGTGCCGGCCTTCTGTCCCGCCGCCCATCTTGTCTCCCGGCGTCCAGCTTCTTCACTGGCGTCCACATCCGGGGCCATTGTCGGTGACCACGCCCCCGCAAACTCCAAGTCCCACCTAACGCTTTGCTGACGCCTCCGGGAATACGCTCCTCTCTCGCCCCCACCTTCGCCCAGCCACCATCTGTCGCTCCTGGGGGTCCAGGACCTTCTTATGGAACCTCTCGCTCCCCCGAGTCCCCTGCCCCCGTAACCCGTTCCCATCCCCAGCCAGAGGATCCAGGTGGCGCTTCCCCCTCAGTCCCTCCCCTGGCTGCATTACTCCCCCAGGGCAGATGCTTAAGATTGTTGCTTGAGTGGACAGAGCTGTGGCTGGCGCCAGGAGCAGGCTGGACCTCCTAACGGCCCACTCTGGGTGAGTGGGGAGGGTGCGGTGGAAGACCACCCAGGAAGCAGAGGGGTGATCTGCACACCTGGTTCTTCCCCGCAGGTGTCTTCCTAGCCCGGGGGCCATGATTTATGCTCGGGTTGGAGGCAGATCCTGGGCGGGAAACCCAGGTGCATGCCAGTGTCTGTCGCTCAGGATTCCTTATGGCCCTTCCCTCCTGGGCTCCCTATGGGGCAGCTGCAGAGCCCCAAGCTGCCTCGGGTGAGCAGGGCTGCTCCCACACAGAATGAAGGGCAAAGTGGCCAAGCGGGCACGTTGAAAGGGCGGTCTCAGGGTGACAGACCTGGCTCGAAGCCTTCGGCTCCTGCCTGCAGAGTTCAGGCTGAACCCGGCCTCCGTGGAGGGCGACGCTTCTAAGCATTTGGTGGATTTTCCCGCGTGCAGACGATTTCTCACGTAAGGGCTTATGGCTGCAAGGATGTACACATTCATTATAAGTAGTGAAACCACCTGAAGACGAAGAAAATACTAATCCCCCTGTGTTGGGGGTCCCAGAATCACCCCTACTTCCTGCTTGCAGTGCTTTGGGGCGTATGCAGATGTGAAATTCCAGAAGCGGAGTTGCTGGGAACCGCCATCCTGTCCACAGCTGCTGCCTCGTTGCACAGTGCCACCCGCGTGTGAGGGTTCTAGTCTCAACACATCCTTGCCAACACTTGTTATTTTCTGGGTTTCGTTTTTGTTTTTGATAATAACCACCGTGATGGGTGCATGGTGTTGGGGCACAAGATTTTGACCTCAGGGACCGCTGTCAAATACACACCCTGTGCGCCCCCACCTTGTCAGGAATCCTACCCTGGGCCCTCACCTGCTCCTCAGAGAACCTGGCCCACGCCGGTGCCCTGGGATCGTCCCTCGAGGGGCTGGTCCAGAGGCCCTATGTGCTGGCACCTGACCTCAGGAGGGAGGGACGGGGCTGTCCACTTGTCCTCTTCGGCGGTGCCCTCCTCGCACCTCCTCTCAGGCCGGCTGGCTCATTCCCCAAGCAGACACCCCCCTTTGGCCAATCTCCGCAAGTGGAAAAAGAGAATTTAAACCAGAGGTGTCATATGAGGAACCTTTAGAATAGACTTTCTATGGCAGAGTGCTCCCCCCTAGGCACTGGTGACATCAGGCAGGTCACACGGTGGGAGGCCGTCGTGAGCACTGTGGGGTGATGAGCAGCATCCCTGGCCTCATCCACTCGATGGCAGGAGCGCCCCCAGTGTGACACCCACAAATGTCCTCAGGGACTGCCAAGGACCCTGCAAGCTAAAACGAGGCTAAGGAGGCACTTTCCCAGGGCACAAATTTAGAGGGTGTCAAATACCTCAGTCATTAGAAGGAATGGTGTCTAATGCAATATTGTAACAATTCAAAACGAATGCAAAAAACTTGTGAACAAAATGTCAGAATTCTAAGTAAATACAGGATTGAACAGTGCTGTATGAGGCCACTTCGGAGACCAAGACAGTGAGAAATGTGCCCTTTATATATGTTTTTACGTTGTTCTTTAAATGGTTAACTTTTACCCCCGATCATTAAAGTGGTTGAAAAAGTATTACGATATCGAAAAAGAATTGTATTTCTTATTGTAAATTAATAATTTAACTTAAATATACTATTTGTACCAAAACTTGGATTTATTAGAATTTCACTTTTCTGGTTTTCGCAGAGGCAAACTCATATCTATTTTATTTTTTAAATATGTGTCCACTTCTAGATTTCTGAAAATTCAATTTATCGTGTACCGTCGGTTGACAACATGTGAACTTCAGCTGTATGACTCTGTCACATGGCACCTGTGTGGTCCATGGCATGCCAGCCACCCAAGGCCCGGTTAGGCCCCTTCTGTCTCCTCCTATCTGACCCCTTCACCCTCTCTTGCTCCGCCCACCCTCTTCTCCTCTGGTAACCACCATTCTGTTGTCTGTATCTGTGAATTTGTTTCTTCATTTTTGTCTTATGTCCCACATGTGAGTGAAATCGCATGGCTCCTGTCCTTTTCTGACTTATTTCACCAGCATGATACACTCAAGACCCAGCCATGGTGTCACAAATGGCAGGATTTCATCTTCTCTCATGGCTAAGTGATATTCCATTGCACACGTGAACTACTTCATCGCGTCATCTATGGAAGGGCACTTCGGTTGTTTCCATGTCCTGGCTGTTGTGAATAATGCTGCAATGAATATCAGGGTGCATGTACCTTTACGAATGTTTTCAAATTGTGGGGTAGGTATCCAGAAGAGGGATTACTGGGTCATGAGGTAGTTCTACCTTTAGTTTTTTGAAGACCTTCCATACTGTTTTCCACAATGGCTACAGCAGTTTACACTCCCACCAACAGCGCATGCGGTTTCTTCCCCACGACCTGTGCAACACTTATTTTTGTTGATAGCAGCCATTCTGATGGGTGAGGTGGCGGCTCTTTGTGGTGTCGATTTGCATTTCCCTGATAGCTAGTGAGGTCGAGCACCTTTTCACATAACGGGGCCATCTGTATGTCTTCCTTGGAAAGTGTTCAGGTCTTCTGCTCGTGTTTTAATAGGACCGTTTGTTTTGTCGCTATTGAGTTGTACGAGTCATTTATATGTTTTGGATATCAGCCCCTTATCAGAAATATCGTTTGCAAATCTCTCTCCCATTCAGCTGGTTGCCATTTTGCTCTGCTGAGTGTTCCTCTGGCGGTGCAGCTTCTAGTTTGACGTACTTCCATTTGTTTGTTTTTCATTTCTCTCGCTTTGGGGGTCAAGTTCACCAAAACTCACCTGAGACCAAGGACGATAAGTTCAGTGCCAGTGTTTTCTTCTATGTGTTTTGTCATTTCAGGTCTTACATTTAAGTCTTTAATCAGATGGCAGGCTAGTTTCACTCTTGAGTGTGGCTGTCCAGTTTTCCCAGAATCATTTTTTGAAGAGTTTCCCGGTTGTATGTTTTTGGCTCCTTTGTTGAAAATTAGTCGCCCGTGTGAGTGGGTTTCTTTCTGGGCTCTCAGTGCTGCCCCCTTGGTCTCGTGTGTTTTTCTGCCAGTGCCATGCTGTTGTGACCGTGGTGGCTTTGTAGTCCGCGGGGAAGTCAGGGAGTGGGGTGGCCTCGGTTATTCCCGGTGCCCGATGGGTGTTTCTCTCTCCGCGCACCTGACACCTGTTAGGCGCTGGTTTGCGCTATGGTCTCGCAGGTTGATAAGCAGACGTCTCTTTTGCTTCCAGCAGGTGGTGCTAGAGCGCGGTTTCTCACTTGCCCTAGGCGCACCTGCAGGATGGATTGGGGGGACGGTGTGGCCCGTCGTGGAAAGCGCCCCATGTTCCCCGAGGTGGTGGGCGTCCCCGCCCCCCATGTCCAGGTCTCAGGGCTCCACCCCCGTGGTGCCGTGGGGCGACTGACCGGTGCTGCCTCCTTGTAGCCAGTGGTCGCCAGCCGCGCTGTCCCCTGCGTCTCCGCTGCCCCTCCCGGGCGCCCCCTCCCTGGATCGGCCGCGGTGGTGGTGGGGAGGTCGCCAGTCTGCTCTTTGCTTCCTTGCTGGTAGCAGGGGCCCCCTAGTCCGCGGCTGCCACCCAGCCGTGCAGCGTTTCCGCCCTGTCACTGGGTTTAGCCACACTGGGAACCGGCCACCCTGGAATGTGGCTTCTGCCCCTCCTGCCCCCGGCCTGCCGCCTGACTCCTGCAGTGCCACTGGGCCAGTGGGGCCGCCCGGCACCAGACCGCGTCTATGGCCCGTCTGTCCTTCCCCATCCCGCCTCCCCTGCTCGTTCTGTGCGCCATCTCAGAGGTCCCCTGCTCAGATCTCAGACGTGTTTGTGTGCCGAGTAGGGTCCTTTGAGTGACAGCTGTCGGGCTTGTAACATTTAGGGGAGAAGCCAAGGGGTGCTCTCTGCCATGATGCTTAGCCATTATTTTCATTAAAGCCATTAACCATCACAAAAATACATAAAAACATGGGAATCGGGGCACGTTTCCTTATGCTCAGCACAGCCTCGCTCACCTAACTGCATGAGTTAGAAATTGTTAACTCGTTTATGTCACAATTTGCCACTTTCCTATGTCTGAAAGAACATCACTCCATGGCTGTTAGAATGGCAAGTGACAGGAAATGAACTTTCCTGGATAACCGACTAGTTAATAAGTGTCGGTACTAGGCAGCTGTTTTACAGCTGTTTTACAAAAGTGAGGACGCGGCGTTTTCTGCAGTGGCCCGGCCTCCAGGAGATAAGCCTTAGGTCAAAAAAAGTGCAGAACAGTGCGTAGCAAATGCCAGCACCCGTGTTAAAATCATAGTGCTGTTGGGCGCTGAGTACCTGCCCCCTGAAACTTGTGAAGCCCCCACCCCTAGCGTGGCTGCGGCTGGAGATGGAGCCTGAGGGTGTGCAGGCCTTGAGGCCGGTGGGTGGGGCCCTGATCCCGTGGGATCAGTGTCCTTGTGAGGAGACACCAAAATGCCCAGTCCTCTTCCTCTCAGGGCTGTGTGACATCGAGGTGGGAGTCCTCGCCAGAAACCAACCCTGCCGGCTCCTTGGTCTCAGACTTCCAGCCTCTAGGCCCTGAGAAAATTCAAAATACGTTCAATACCCAAATTCTGTTGTTTAGGCCACCCGGTCTGTGCTGTTTTGTTACTGGAGCCCGAGCAGACTAATATGACACCTGTTTTCACAAATGTGCTTATATCGGCATGGAACGTTTCTAGAATTTTCGAGAACTTGGCAAGAGCTGGAGAGAACTGGGCAGGGGCACCAGGGAGAGAACGGACCGCGTCGCATCCTTGCTGGTTCTGTGCCCCTCATGTGATGGTTTGACACAGCTCTAAGTTCCGATCTCCCCTTTCCAAACCCAGCCTCGTTCCCGACCCCGTGGGCGTGGGCTGGACGCGGGGATGTGGTCCTCGCGAGTGGAGCGTGTGGCAAGAGAACAGAGTGATGGAGTGAGCCTTCTCAGGTGGGTCATACAGGACAGGTGGCTCCTGCCTGCTCTCTGGGACAACTTGCTGGGCCGGGTAGAGCCAGGGGCTGCTCAAGCACTGCTGTGCAGGTCACAGGGAGGCCTGCCACCAGCAACCACACAAGGACACCATCGAGAAGGGGGTCCTCAGCCCCAGTAGAGCAGCAGCCACCGCTCCCACCCAGAGGCTTGGCTACAGCCTCCTAACGAACCTGGAGCCAGGACCGCCCACACAATCACTCCCAAATTCTCACCCACGGAAACTGAAAGTAATGTTTTTCATGGGGTACTTTCTTAAGATAGCAATAAACAAACTCTGCAGCTATTATCCATCTTAAATAATCAATTTCTGCCAGCTACTGGGAAACTCCTAGATTTGCAAAATTTTGGAGTGGAAGGGACTGCCAGGTCCCCCTAGCCGCCAAGTAACCACGTCGCCAGCATCACCACGTCTGGGTGGGGCAGGTTTCAGAGCGAAGTTTAATGCTGTGTGCGCTCACACATCAAAGTCGTTTTTGGAGATGCCGTACAGAGTCCCGAGCCTCACTGTGAGGCTCCGAGGTCCGAGGAATGGCTTGGGCCATTCCACACGTAGCAGGCACTGATGAGGAAGCAGGTGGCACCGCCAGTCACCTGGAGGGGGGACGAGGCAGCATGAGCGGAAGGCCTTGCTCAGGTGGGGAGGGAGCAGGGTCAGACGCCGCAGCCGGGGCTCGGGTCCCCATCTGTGGGACAGGTAAAATCACATGCAGTCTGTCATGTGGGGAGCACAAAGACGGGCACGCTGGGGACAAATGGAAGAGTCTGGGAGTGATGACTGCTCAAAGCCATCCATGCTGTGGACCAGCCTCCACTGTCCCCGTCTCTAAACTGGGCATCCCTCTGTCCCACCCAGGGCTGGGCAGATTGAGATGGCAAGCAGGGCGCACGGCCGGCCTCCAGGATCGAGCACCAGGGGCAGTACCCACTCCAGGGTGAACAGTCCCGGTGAGCCTCCCAGCCCTGGACGCTCACCCCTCTGCTGGTGGGAATCACGGGGTTTCCGCCACAGTCGCTGAAACTCACCAGTGGGGGCCCGTGAGGGGCAGATTAGCTATCATTCTTAAACTTGCCGTTGATGTAGGGCACCCAGTCCAGAATCAGCCGCCAATCGGTGGCCCACACCAGCCCTACGGCGCCCACGGCACCCCATGTGCCCGCCGTGGGAATCCTGCAAGGACACCGGGGGTCAGGCCCTGCTGGGGGCTCATCCTCCCGGCAGGGGACCCTGAAGTGACTCCACTCCCATCTGCTTTCATACAGGCATCTGTTAAGGTTTTGAGGAATTTGCTGCTAAAACCACCAAGCTTGAAACCACCGTAATAGCTAATGTTTGCATGCAGGCACCCTGTGCACAATTTATAGCGACTTGCGGGCCCCTCGAAGGCTGAAGCAGGCCTGAGTATCAGGATCTCTGTTCTGTTGAGACCGAGGCACAGAGAAGGCAGGTCACTGCCCTGAGGACAGTCTCGTCTCGCTTCTTTACTTCTTCTTGTCCACTGACTAGAACATCAGCTACAAAGGTTCCATTTATCACTGTCTCTGGCACCCAACAGTACTAGGTGTGAGCACACAGTGGGTGCTCAGTAAGTGCTTACTGACTGAAAGCCTGGATGAGGCTGTCGCTGCTCTGACCAAGTCCAGATGAGAATGGACCAGCTGAGCTGCGGGAAGTCCGAGCCCCCAGCGGTAGGGACTGCGTGGGCGCAGGTGGTTCTCACCGTCCAGGGCCCAGGTCGCCCCAGCTGTTAATCAACACCACCAGTGTTTACCTGAAGGTCCCTGCCACAGCCATCCCCCACCCCTCTCCCTGCCCGAGCTCGGGGACGCGACTGCCAAGTGCAGGCCCTGCTTTCTTAGTGTCTCGCGTCGTGAGGACCAGGCAAGCCCTTACCGAGGTCGCCCCGATCCTGCTGCCACGTGGGGGGCAGGAACAGGTGCAGCCACTGCATTTAAGCTCCCCGTTCAAGATCATTTCAAAAGCCAAACAAAAGCAAAGCCAGGAACGAACAGGATCAGTTTTCAGGCCCCAAGAGCTGAGTCGAGGGTGCTGGGCGGGGACAGGGTGGGTGCCTTTCTGGTAGGCACTGTCACGGTCCCCAGGTGCAGGTGGAGAAATTGGGGCTCAGAGAGGCTCGGCCACGGGGCAGGGAGCACGCCACGTATGTGCGCCCGGGACAGAGCGCTTCGCCTCTTTGCGCCTCAGTATCCCCATCTGCGGTCCGACACGATCCGGGGTCTGGGTCTAGGGGCGGTGCTGCGCGCACTGATAGGGCCACGCAGCGGCGGCGCGGACCGCGGGGAGCGGAGGTCGGGGCTGCGTCCTCACCAGTTCTTGGCCAGTTGGCGGTAGCGCGGGCCCAGGAACCTGGTCAGCATCACGGCGCCGTCCCCAGCTCAGGGTGACCCTAGTTACGCCCGGCCCGGACGCACTGCGCAGGCGCGCAGAGAGGCCCCGCCCCGGGCCGACCAACCTCGCGGTGTCCGGGCCGGGGGCCGCTGCGCGCGCAGACCCGGAAGACCTTAACAGTGACTTCCGGGGAGGGCCGGAGGAAGTAGGCGCGGGCGAGTGGGCGGTGACTGGAGGGCGGGACTTTGTGCTCACGTGATCAGGGCTCGCCCGCTCGGTCTCCGCCCCTAGCTGTGCCGCCCCGGGCGAGTAAGTGCGGCCCGCGTCGTTTGGCTGGCGTCCACACTACGTGCGATGACCTCATTTACAGTCGGTGAAACTGAGGCCAGACGGGGGGACGCCTTGTCCAGGGTCGCGCAGAGCGGCAGGCCGAGCTCTGAACCCTCTTCGGGAGGACTCGCGCTGTCCGTCACAGACTCGCTGTCCGTGGAGCCCAGGCCAGAGGGCAGCGCTTCCCCGAGCCTGTTTGCTTCTCGCGGGTTGTCTTGTTATGGGACATTTTCGGCACGTTTCCCGTCGAGAGCGCGGTGCTTCCAACTTCCGGCAGCGGTGGGAGCCGGGTCGGCCCCGAGGACACCCGGGTCCCCGATAGCGGCGCGCCATCCCCAGACCCGCTCGGGCCCCGGCGTCGGATGCAGCAGGCCTGGAGGTAAGCTCCAGACGCCGTGGGCTTGCCGCCCGGCCCCGCCGCCTGGGATCCGTTCCCAGCGCCCTCGACCCTCGGGGGCCGCAGGTTTCCACCTGCCCCTGGCCTCGGACTGAGGGCGGGAGCCGGCAGGAGTGTGTAGTGATCTGGTTGGTTTCTCGGTCTTTCCAGTGGCCCCTGGAGTTTCTGAGTTTAGTATCAGGACCGGAAAAAGCCTCTGCACTTGATGGAAACATAAAGTGGGACGTGGGGCCGTTCTGAAGATCGAGAGGGACAGAGTAAAGCTTCCCGTGAACAGGAGCAGAGATGGCCACGGATGCCTAGGCTGCAGGTCCTGGGTCCCGTGCTCCCGCAGGCCCCGCCTCCACCGCTCCCGCTGCCAGATGCACCTGTGCGCAGGGCTTTCCGCTCCAAGAGGCACGCAACAGAAACGGCATGAGAGAGAAGGACGTTTCCCTGCACCTTGGACAGCTTCAGGCATGGCTGGATCCAGGAACCTAGCAGTGTCATTTCAGACCGCTCCGTCTTTCAGCTCATCTTTCCTCCGTGTCGCGGGGAAACTGCATTGACATTCACAGGACCCTTACAGGAAGGGGGTACCTCATTCCCAATTATCGCTAGAAACGTCCCAGGGCTGGTTCTTGTTGGCCTACTGTGGAAGCAGCAGTCAGCCCCTCCCACGTGAGCACACAGGCTGAAACTGGGGGAGGAGGGGACCCCAAATGAGAACCACCGGGATTCTGTAACCAGAGATGCTGGACGGCAGGTCTGGCCTCCTGTGTTCCCTGTGGGTTCCTGTTAGCCCCTCAGGGGAAACCGAAGTCCTTGTCCTGTATTATTGGTGTGAAATTCACGTAGCACACGACTAACCATTTTACAGTGTACAGTTCAGTGCTACTTGGTGCATTCACGAGGTTGTGCAACCAGCACCTCTATCTACTCCCAGGACACTTTCATCTCTCCTAAAAGGCACCCCGTCCCCCTTAGCAGTCACCCCCACTCCCTCTCCAGCCTCTGACCACTCACCCACTCTCCCTGTGGATGTCCCTGTTCTGGATGTTTCACATTAATGGAATCACACACCGTGTCCAGCTTCTCTCACTGAGTGCCGTGTGTTCGGCGTCTGTCCACGCCGTGGCAAGTGTCAGCGCCTCCCCTGCTTTTCATGGCCGAGTGACACTCCCCCGTGTGGACGGACACGCTGTGCTGTGTGTGGCTCTCGTGTCGATGGATTCTTTTAAAATTTCTACAAATTTACTGAGGTATATTTGACATAAAAAACGTACACATTTAAGACACCCATCTTGGTGCTGGACATGGGCATGCCGGCGACGCCATCACCGCGTGCTGTGGCACACCTGCCGCCCTCCTGGCTCCGGCAGCCACTCTTCTGCTCTCTGCTATTAGTAGTCTGCAGCTTCCAGAGGCTTCCACAGAAGGAATCACGTCGTGCATCCTCGGCCCCTGGCTCTCCCAGGGAGCGTGGCCATTCTGTCATCCGGCTTGCGCGCCCGTCCGCGGGCTGTTCCCTCTGTTGCCGAGTGGCGTTCCGTGCAGCGTGTGAACCTGTTTACTCGCCTGTTGAAGGACTTTCAGTTGTTTCCAGGTTTTTCCATGGGAATGGAGCGGTTCGAGCGAGCGTGCCCAAGCTGTTTGTGACGTGTCTTCATCCCCGCTGGGTGTCGGCCTCGGGGTGGAGCATCGGCTCACAAGGGAGTGTGTGTTTTAATTGTCGAAGCTGCCAGACTCTTCCTTTCAACCCAGGTACAACCGACGTCGGACAGCACGCCAGTTGCAGGTGTCGTGCCGCTGTTTTCTGAAGCAGGTGCACCCGTCCGTGTTCCCACCAGCCCCTTCTGAGAGTCCTGTCGCATCTGGATGTTTTATCCTTTGAAAGGAGACGCACGCTATTCGTTTCCCATAGGGGTCCACGCTGGCTGGCTTCACACGACAGAACCTATACCGTCCTGGTTCTGGGCCCACGCGTCTTTGAGACCACGGTGTGGCGGGGCCGTGCTCCCTCTCAAGGCTCCGAGGGTCCCTCCCGCCTCTCCGAGCTTCTGGGCGGTCCAGCGTCCCTGGCCTGTGGCCACATCACCCCAGCCCCTGCCTCCATCACCACGTGGCCTCTTCCTGTGCCTCTCTAAGGACACCTGTCATCGCTTCGAGGCCCACCTGGCTGGTGGAAGCCGACCTCACCTTCCTGAGCTTCGCAGATGTCGCATTTTTTACAAACTGAAGGCCAGACCCGGCACCAGCAAGGTTACGGCTTACTTCGCTGCAGTGGTGTGGGACCACACCTGCAGTGTCCCCATGGAGCGCTGATGGTGGATGTGGCATCTCTTTCAGGGCTGTGGCACGGCGTGGCCTTTGAGGACAGCCACCATGGAGTGGGGGAGTCTCCCCCTCTTAGTCTGGCTTGTGCCTTCCTTCCCTGGTCTGCGGGTGACAAGGCTGCTCTGGCGGGCCCAGCAGGTTCTCTGACCCTGGCTGGGTGGCATCCTGGAAGCCGGGGAGGCTGCTCTGTGTCCACGGCCGGGGCCTGAGTGGACTGCCACCTTCCTACCCGTTCGTTCATGCGTAAGCACACAGCCCGAGATCCGGGGACAGCTGAGCACCGTCATAAAATGTCACATTTACTGCTACAGTGCTGTTCAGCACAGGACAGGTCTCAGCTTTGACTTCACAAGGGGGTTGTTTAAAAAATTCCAAGAATCCAGCCAGTTATGTGGATATTTGTATAAAATTCCCCTTAAAAAAGTTTTTAAACCAATTACCTCGAGGCACTCGGCACAGTCCCCCACTAACTGTGGCCCCCGCTGCTCATTCCGCTCTGGGCTGACCTTTACGTACTCATGTGTGACTTAGACGCTAAACCTGAACGTTCTCGGGCCCTATCTGGACCTATAGGCAAGACCAAAAGCAAAGTAAGAGGGAAAGTGAGGCAGGTTCCCCAAGCGACAAGACCCAAAGCAGACCGGAGGAGTCACCAGGTGGAGTCTCCTGTCAGCCAGTGACTCCTTGCTCTCCTGAGGTGTCTCAGGGGAGGACCCAGGTGACATCAGGGGTCGGAAGGTAGCCCTGGCCCCAAGCCCAGGTGCCCCGCCTGCTTTGCCGTGGGGTTCTGCCAAGCTCCTCACCTCAGGGAGCTCCGGCCACAGAGGGTCAGGTGGCCCCAGTGTCCTGGGAGTGAGGATGGGGGCCATGGGCAGAAGATGCCCGAGATGCTGGGGTTCGGGCAGCTGGCCTGGGAGTCCTTAAGGCCTGTATGGGGGAATATGCTGTAAAGGGAAACCGAGACCCCAGCAGGGATCACCCTGCACCTGCGTGACATGTAGGGTGACCGGCCATCCTTCCCCTGGGAACTGCAGGGGGTTAAAGGACCCAGATGTCTAATCTGGGAGAGCCCCGCATGGCCTGGGACGAGCTGGTGCCCCTCGTGACGTGTGACCAGAGTGGGCCATGAGGCCCACCCTCCTGGCTTTGCAGCGGGGCAGGTGCACAGCCTGGGCTCAGGGCCCCTGGGACTTCTGTCTGCCCGCACATGCCTTTGGCCCATCGCCCAGGGCGGCTGCTCGGTGCAGCTGGTCTCGAGCTGCAGCCCAGGGGCTCGGGTCCCCAAGTTAAAGAACTCTCGGCACTGGGTTCCAGCTGTGCGGTCCTCGTGCCTGAGGACAGCGGTCCCGACGGAACCCACACCTGGCAGAGGCTGTGGGCCCAGCTGGCCGTGGGAGGGGCGTAATGTGGGCCCCTTGGCCTCTTCACCGGGAGCGTCAGGTCTCCCTGCAGACACCTCACCCCAGGGGGCCAGGGTGTCCCCTTCCCAGGCAAAGCCCACCCACCACTTTATGCCAAACCAAGAAAACCGCCAAAAAGCAGAGGAACCCCCTATCCGTCCTCCCTGCGCCCC
The DNA here is from genome assembly GCF_902729225.1 of Pteropus medius. Classification (NCBI taxonomy): domain Eukaryota; kingdom Metazoa; phylum Chordata; class Mammalia; order Chiroptera; family Pteropodidae; genus Pteropus; species Pteropus medius. The sequence continues at coordinate 690,444 of NW_024350324.1, forward strand.
ACGGCCAGGCCCGGCGGGGGGCCTCGGGTTTACGTGGGGCCTTTTCAGTACAACCTTTAACGACGTGGCTGATCGTGAAATGCAACGCTCAGAGCTAGAAACAGCAGCAGAAATAGCAAGAGACATGAAACTTTTATACAAAAACATTTGTTGCTTACAAAACATATGCAAAAAAAGCTAAAAAAAAAAAAAAAAGAGACCAAAGGCTTCATCCTAATTTTCTTCTACATTAAAAAAAAATTCTTATAACTAACGTTTTTATTTTCCTTAAAAAAAATATCAAGCATAGGCACGATTTGCTGGTGGCTTCCCAATAAGCCAGTTTGCACAGCGTCTCCAACGAGTGGTGTGTTTTAATTCTCTCACGTTTTATATTTAAGGCATTATTTTCCTTCTCTGGCAAAGTGTGTATTTCTTCCTCATTTTCCAGTTTTTGCCAAAAAACAAAACAAAACACGCTCCGTCTGGCCAGGGCTTGGGTGGCAGGGCCGAGATGTACTTTCAGGATCCATCGGGTGTCACAGGGCATGGGGGTGGCTGAGACCTGGGGGTGGGGGCGTGAGGCTGGTGAGGGGACTGCAGGGTCCCCGGGAGGCTCCCGGACCTGGTGTCGCCCCAGAGCTCCGTCACTCAGAGCCTCCTGAGGTGGGTGCCGGATCAACGCTGACCACAAGTGTGTGGGAGGTGTGGGCCGTCTGGTCCAGGCCGAGGACGGCCCAGGCACCCGGGATGCGTGCTCCAAGTTAGACTGAGGTTGGGTCACTTGTCCCGTAGCAGCATACCTGTCACAGGTGTCCGGCAGGGTTGTGGGCCTCACTCAGGCCCGGGTGGGTGGCCGAAAGCACCAACTGGGGGTCTCCGACCACGCCTGACACCTTCTCTTCTTCCCGTCGCTTCAAGCAGGCTGCTTTGGGGTTCAGGTTACGCTCTGGGGGAAGGGGAGAGCACTGTGGGAGAGGGTCCCCAGAGAGAGGGGGCAGGGAGCGTGGCACAGCACCAGAGGCGCGGCCACCTCCATCTCTCTACTTGACCCCTTCGCCGAGGCTGTGCAGGGCTTGGGGTCATCAAGAGCAGGCCGAGCGTCCGGGACATTCCGGGGACGTCGGAGACGGAGGCGTGGGCAGCCCTGGCGAGGCGCCACCGGCAGGCGGGAGGGGGGGGCGGCGGGACCCGCGGCCTGGGCGCCTACCTCGCACCTGCTGCTCCAGGCCCAGGATCACCTGCACGGCCTGCTGCAGGATGAGCAGCTTGGTCTGCGCCTTGTCCGACTTCAGGTGCAGCTGGCACATGCGCCCCAGCTCCCGGAAGGCCTCGTTAATGTCCCGCACGCGCACCCGCTCCCGCGCGTTATTGGCCATGCGCCTCTCCCGGTCCCTCAGGTCTTTCTCCTCCAGGGACAGCACCTCCTCCGTACTGCTGGGTCACAGCACCAGGCCTCCGTTAGTCACGGGTGGGCATGACGGGGTGGGGGGCAGGGCCGGGGTTGTGCAGAGGGCGCCGCCGTGACTGTGTGTGCCTGCGTGTGCCACGTCCACGGGACTGCGCGCCTGGGGCAGGCCGAGGCGCTGTGCCTGTCTGACCATGTGTATGGTCACGTCTAAGGGACGTGACTGAGAAAGAACTGTCCCCGAGGACGTTTCACGAGGATGCAGGTGGGCCTCAATTTCCAGCCGTCCCTGCTCCTCCCATGGGCCCTGGGGCCTGCCAGGAAGGAGGGGAGACGATGCGCTCCCCCAGGTCCGAGTGGCTGGGAGGCTGAGCACTCCCAGCCTGAGCAGCCAGGGTGGAGGGGCGCAGGGGGTGCACCCCGCAGGCAAAGGCCTGGGGAGGCATCTCGTACTGGGAGTGGTCTGGGCACCCAGTCCCATGAGGAGCCGAGGGCTCACACCCTCCGAGACACCCACTGGGTCTGACCGCCCCGAGAGCCCTGCCCACAGGCCTCCATGCCAGCGGGGGGGCAGCAATGACCTATAGGGTGCCATGCGCCCGGCTCAGACGTTGCCTGCCTGTTCCGTGGCCAGCCCTGGCTCTAACACCTATGTGGCCAAGTGGCTTTGGAAAAGTGATCTTGCTCTGTGCCCATTTCTAGGTGCCATCAGGATGCCTGCTCTGCACGGCCACAGCGATCTACAGGGGAGGGCCAGCCCGCGGCACGTGCCCGAGACGCTGTACCCTGCCTGGGCCACCCTGCTCCTGTGCGGCCCACGCCCTGCCTGCGGGCCCGGAGCCCAGGACAAGCGCGCAGACCAAACTGCCAGCCAGGCCCGGAGACTGATGCTCCCGGTGCCCTTTCTCCCCTCAAGTCCCCGTGGGGGGCTTCGTGGGACTAAAGGGCCTGCGGTGGCCTCCTGCCGTCCGGTGCTTGGGCAGCAAGTGCGAGGTAAGGAGGGGCTGCCGGTGGAAGCAGGGACAGACAGCCGGGGGCGGGGGGGACAGTGCGAGAGGCAGAGAGCAGGGGAGCGGACGCGGGGGACTCGGCGTGACAGCACACTGAGTGC
>NW_024350324.1:692952-693403 GCF_902729225.1 Pteropus medius
ACACGGCGTGACAGCACACTGAGTGCAGATGCAGAAGCCTCAGAGCTGAGAAGACAGCACAGGGCGGGCCGGGACCCCAACTCCAGCACAAGCGACAGAGCTGCAGGAGAGAAAGGTTAGCGGGTGCAGGGGGGGCGGGCATTCAAGCAGCAGCTGAAGGAACATGGGGCCTTTCTGGTCCCTCTTTCCAGCAGACAGGGGCCGTCTGCTCAGAGTGGTGGTGACAGCCCCTGGACCCCGGGGACAGCTGGCCAGGCTCTGGGCTTCCTAAGAAGGAAGGGCCGGGCAGGCAAGGGCCCCTGGGCGGTGGATGTAGGCCTACAGGGCCAGGGCTCCAGAGCACTGTCCTTTTTTACGGGGGGAAATGGGGGCCAGACAGAGGGCCACCGGCTCAGGGAGAAAATGGTCACTATGGGGCGGACAGTCACTGCGGGGGAGATGGTAACCATGG
>NW_024350324.1:694107-708961 GCF_902729225.1 Pteropus medius
AGAGAGCGCGGCAGCGGCGACGGGCGGGGAGCGGCGCCCCCACTGACCTCGCACCTGCTGCTCCAGGTTCAGGATGACCGACACGGCCTGGTGCAGGATGAGCAGTTTGGTCTGGGGCTTCTCACTGTTGAGGTGCAGCTGGCACATGCGCCCCAGCTCCTTAAAAGCCTCATTGATGTCTCGGACCCGCAGCCGCTCCCGCGCGTTATTGGCCACCCGGCGCTCCTTCTCCCGCTCGGCCTTCTGCTCTGGGGGGAGAAGGTCGTCCTGGTCCTCGTCCGGGCTACGGGGCCGGGCCAGAGGGAGACAGTGAGGCGGGGGCGGGCGCCGGCCCGCCGGGTGCCTCGCGCTGCGGGCGCCGTGCGTGTGCGCGTGCGTCGTGCGTGTGCGCGTGCGTGCGTGCGTGCGTCCTGCCGGGCGGGGCGGGGCCGAGGAGGGGCGGGCACCTGGTCCGGGTCCGCGGCGGCTTCAGCTCCTTCTTTTCTTCCTCCGAGGTGTCGGCCACCGACGCGTTCTCCTCGTCCTCCTTCTCCTCCCGCTTGATCTCGCCGGCGCCCGAGCGCCCGAGCCCTGCGACAGGCCGGGCGTTAGGGGTGGCCGCGCCCGGGGCCACGCTGCGACCTGTCCTGGGAGCGTCTTGTGCTGGCGCGAGCCCTCCCGGGGTGGCCAGGCCTCCGTTGGCGGGAGGGGCAGGGGCCGCTCGCGAAGGAGAGAGGCCCACACCCAGATCTGCGGCCTAACCGAGAGCCCCCGATCGCCAGGACACTGCTGAGACCAGACGACAGGCGGCACTACAAACCGAGCGCGGCTGGGTCCCCACAGCACATCAAGAACCGTGACGAGTCACTAAGGAAAGGGCAGGTGGCCCACAGGGGAACAGGCGGCACCGAGCACCCGCGTCTCGGGCCTGCACGGGCGCACGGAGCTGCAGGAGCGCGTCCCCAAGTTAGGGATGTACGGACGTGGACCAACGGGAGTCCTTCCCAGCCGCCAAGCCGGCGTTCGAGAGGCCTAGTGTCCTCCGTGCTGCGTGCGTCGCCAAGGGGGGACGCAGCGCCAGTGGCGGGCTGGCACTGCACTGGGAAACGGCCGGGCATGATCTGGGACCCGTGGGCACTGAGCGGGCCGGACAGTCCACAACTTGGAGCCACAGCAGAGCAACCCCAAACGTGCGCACCAGGTGACAGGTTCCATAACATTCCGCAAAGCACCCGAGGAAAGCAGAGTGGGAAGCAACCTAACGTCCCAGGTCAGGCCTGGGACCGTCCTCAGTCACCTGCAGTGCAGAGGACCTCACACCTAACGTGAACAAGCAGAAAGACACAGATAAACGTCGGCAGCAGTCAACAAAATCCAAAAACTACGTAAATAAACCACGGCTGCAGAAGTCACGGCTGCGCCGACTCACCACACGGAGTTGGCAAACGTCCCCCAGAAACAGCCCAGGGCTCGTCGGTGGGGACAGCATGGGCAGGATGTGAGAGGGGGGAGGGGCTGTGGACATCCCACCAGGTCTGGGGGGGTGCGTCCTGGGCAGCAGGGCGGGGCTGAACAGCATCCCTGGCCCCGCCCCTTCAACACAACCACAGAGGTCCCAAGATGCGGCCTGGTACCACCTGGCTGAGATTGAGTATGGAGTGATAAAGTTAAAAAACACAAAAGTACTGACTTTCTTCTAAAAGTCAAACTGGCTTTGGGGATGCAGGATGGGAGGGTCCCCAGGCAGCCATGAGAGCGCCGGCCTTAATGTGGGTCGCACAGTAGCTTCCCAGGGGTCTCAGTACGTGAGCCTTGTCAGGTACCCACATTGCACTGATGATGGGGTGGGGTGAGTGTAGGGTGCGCTCGGCCACTGCCTGGTGGGGAGTCCCTGAACCCTCTGGACCTTGGTCTCCCCTGCTGGAGCACGGCAGGCACTAACCGACCCTGGGACGGGCCACGATGAGAACCGAGTCCCTCAGGGAGCACATGAGCCCTGTCGTGTGCCCGCCTTCCCCTCCGACAAGCTCTGACAAGTGGACAGCTGCCCTGCCCACCAAGGACCTCCTGTCACCAGGCCCAGCACCTTCAAACAGCCGTCACCGCCTCTATCCTGAAGGAAAACCCTCCACCACATGCCCTCCTGCTCCCTGGACCGTAATGCCCCAGCCCTCCAACGACGCTGTCCCTGCCCGACCCCTCTGACCCCGCCCACATCTGCAAGTCCTGTGGACTCTGCCTTCAGCACACCCAAGGCCCACCCACTGCACCTCGGCTGGCCCCCGCAGCCCTCCTGGACCAGAGCAGTTGTCCCCAAGGTCCCTGGCCATCGTCCTATCTTCCCTGCAGCAACCACCAGAGGGCGCCTGCGAGTACATGGGCCAGTCTGAGTCTCACCTGCACAGCCCGTCCTCCCCAGAGCCACTGGGGGCGCCAAGGAGCGCCCCAGTCAGGTTCTGTCCCGCCTCTGCCCCTAGCCCTCCAGGCAAAAGCCCAAGCCCCTTGCACCCTCGAGGCCCTGCATGACCTGCCCTGTCCCCTCTGCCCTCACCTCCCTCTGCCTCAGTTCAGTTTGTTCCAGCCGCACCAGGCAGACCTGCCCCAGAGCCTTTGCACGGGCCCCCCAGCAGTGGCTCTGCTCCCACCGCCTCGCCACCCCCACCTTTTCAACCACGCTTCCCCTGCAGCCCTGTCCTCACTTCCTCTTGCACACCTGTTCCCCCTGGGGGGGCTTCACCTACCAGATTCCATCTCATTTCCCAAAGCTAGAAAAGCACCAGGAACACCCTGGCACTGAATCCATGCCTGCTGGGTGAGCTCAGGTCACCACACGGTGGGACGAGTGGACGAAAAGCCAGAGACCCCAACGGCTGCCGGCCTCTCCGGGACTCCAGGTGCCTCTCAGGGTGACCCCCTGTGTGGGATCCGGGACACCCGCCCACAGGGCTCCCAGATCAGGCTGTGACGGCCTCGACTGCAGGTGGGGAATGCCACAGGCCCTGGCTGGCCACCCTCAGTCCCCAAGGGTCCCACACCCCGTCACCCCCATTTTCCAGAGGAAGAACACTCAGAAGGGAGTGGCACGCTGTGGCTGGGCCCCACAGGAGAAGCCCGGGCACAGGTGACGCCAGCTGAGGTGCTGCCACCCCGCCCAGGCACGACACCGAGACTTACCGCTGTAGGAATCGGGCGGCCGCGAGAGATCAGGGAGGACGCTGGGCTGGCCGGGGAGGGCCACGTGGCCGTGCAGGAGGCTGCCGCTGCCCGCAAGGCTGTCCTCCGAGTGGCTGCCCCCAACCTGTGGACCGGGGGCAGGCTGTCAGGGCCGGCCCAGCCTCCTCCCCTCGCCGCCCCCTCCCCTGCCCCTGCCCAGCACGCACCAGGCCGTCGTGCCGCCCGCCCAGCGGCATGACAGGGCTGGCGAAACTGGAGGCCAGCGTCCCGTGGCTGGGCAGCAGCCCATGCACGTCGCCTGCAGTGCCCACGGCGTGGCTGCGCAGCACGTGGATGGCCTCGTCCAGGTGGTCCTCCATCTTGTTCTGCTGTGCGGGCAGGGGACGAGGGTGAGGGGCTGGGCCGCTGGGACTCTGCCCAGCCCCAGTGGCCCCGCACTGGCCACAGAGCCACGTGGGGTGCACTGGACCCCATTCCCAACAAACAGGCTGCTGGCTCTGTTCTCGTGGAAGGTGCGTCTGCCCTACCGCAGCTCTACGGCTCTGTGATGACGCCCAATGCCAAAGCCACATGAAACGTGGGCACAGCAGACATGCTGAGCTGCCCCACAGGCCACACGCCCTCTGCCCTGTCCATACACCCTCCCCAGCCATGCAGGAAGCTCACCAGGCTGTGGAGACCCCCGTCGTAGCTGGGCGATAAGGCACCAGGGGCTCCTGCTCGGGGCCACTGTGATGTCCCTGGAAAGGATAGGAGATTTGAGTGGGGGCCCCTGGAGCAGCCTGACCTGCAGGCGGGGGAGGGGCTCGGAAGCGGCGGTGCTCAGCGGCCTGTGGCACGCGGGCTGGCCACACGGGGGCGCCCACACGCAGGGAGCTGCAGGCCTGAGCCAGCCAGGTCACGTGGGGGCACATCTCCCAGCCTCTTCCCCACCCCACAGGGACGGGGGCTCAGGGGTGCCCAGTGGGCGCCCTAGAGGCCGGCTCCCCCAATCCTGACGCATCTGCCAGAACCCAGAGAAGCGCTTAGCCATGGGGAGCTCCACGCAGGCCTTCCCGAAAACTCTGCTCGGCCCTCGCCCTTGGCTGACCCCCAGGAACCTCCTTGCGGGGCACGGGAAGGTCCAGCGCCCTTGGCAGAGACAGCACGAAGCACACAACCAGTGCTTAACTAACGTCTGTGGGGTGTTCACACACCAACACGTGAATGGTTTGGGGTCCCAGCAGGAGCCTGCTTTAGCTCCGGCGCCCCTCCCTGGCCTCACTGGGTCCCCTCTGCCCCTCACCCGCACACAGCACGACTGCTGGGTCCTGCCTCCCAGCCCTGGCCCACACTGAGGCTGAAACCCTGGCTGAGAGACTGACCCCTCCAGGAAGACTTCCAGAGAGCCCACAGAAACACAAACTCCAAGGCAGACGGTGCATCCAGCTCCCCGACCTGGTGCAGCTGCCTCCTCCCTGCCCGCCCCAGGCTAGAGGCCCTGGACACAGCCCCCCGCCCCGGCGCCCGCCCTGGCACAGACCTGCCAGGCCCTGTGGGGAGCCCACGGGGGTCGAGGGGCTGGAGGAGAAGTTATTGCTCGAGTGATCCGGGGAGTAGATCTGCGACGGGAACGAGAAGAGACAGGGCCACCGGGCGGCCTCTCAGGGGCTGGCCTCTCGGTCGCCAGCCCGGCCACCCCTCCACATCCCCATCCACGCCGAGCCTCACCGAGGCCAGTGCCTTCCCTAGGGCGTCCCCAGAACTGCCGGCCGTGGTCCCTCGGGAGCCTGTGGATGGACAGGTGAGCCAGCCTGGTGGTGTGGCTCTCCCGGCGCCGAGGCTGGGCTCGGATGCCCGAGCAGGCAGGCGGCCCCCTCACGCTCAGCCCCCAGTACGGTGGCCCGGCCCGGCCCTGGGCGGCCCCTGGCTTGGGCCTGGCTTTTGCCTGATGTTCGCCACCCACCTCCACAGAAGGTCTGGGGACAGGCCGGCCACGAGACCTGGGGTCAGCAATTCCCTGAACCTCACCTTCCCGGATATAAAGTAGGGGACCCATTCCCCGCAAACCCATTTTAAGACACCTGTGATGGAGCAGGGCAGAGCGGGCCGGGGGACCGGGGCGGGGGGTGCATTAACAAGGCTGCGCCCAGCCAGGTAGGGGCATACCCATGAGGCTGTCGGCCCCGCTGACGGGGGGTGTGTGGCCAGTGACGCTGCCGTAGGTGGCTGGGGGGGCCGGGAAGGAGGACGCGGCCGGGAGCCCCCCGTTCACGTCCGAGCCGTGCAGCTGGAAGCCCTGCAGTGGGAGGTAACCAGGGTTCAGATGCGCGCTGCCCACGGGCGCCCCCACCCTGTGCCGCCCCGGGACCTACCATGCGCTCGTGCTGGTGCAGGCCGCTGAACCCGCCGCTGGCGCCGCCCACGGAGCTGCCGCTGCCCGCGGGGAGGGGCAGGGGGGACGAGCCCCCACCCAGCACGGGCCCAAAGCCGGTCTGGCCAGTGGGGCTCCAGAGCTCAGCTGAGGGGTGCAGGCTGCCATCTGCTGAGGGGGGAACAGTGAGTGGAAGGGCAGGGGGACCCGGGCACTGTCCCAGCCGTTTGGGGCGCGTCCCCACACACCTGCCATGTAGAAGGGGGCTGAGTAGACGCTGCTGGGGGTCTTTGCAGAAGGATAGGGGGCAGCGTCCCTGCTGAAGTCGTCACCTGAGCTGGGAGAGTACACCTGTGGGCAGGCAGGTGAGCACGGTCAGGCAGGAGGGGCCAGGAGGAGCCAGACTAACCTACCCTCGACCCTCTGCCAGCTCATGCCAAGTCCCACCCTCCCGCTGGAAAGCCGTCTACCCCCCAAGCCACTTTCCACCTGCCCAGAATCCCTTTCCCTCCTGAATCCAGCAAACTCCTATGGACCCCTCGAAGCCCAGTGTGACGCCCCGGCCCTAACCGCACAGACCCAGGGGCCTTGGAGGAAGGGCCCTGGGCCGACCTTCCACGTGCCCTACTCCGGGTCGGGGACACAAAGAGCTCCTGGGACCAGTGCCAACTCCGACTGGCTGGCACTGCCGGGAGCTGAGGGGTGGGTCTGGGGGACGTGCTGGGACCGGCTGGTCACGTCTGTCTCAGCGCTAGAGCACGCGATGTGCGTGCCAGTGGGATGGGGTGGGCCCAGGGCGCTGTGGGCTCCGGGAAACAGGTAGGGGTTCAGGTGAGGAGAATGGGGTGTGGACACCACCGTAAACTACACCAAGAACTGAATTTTAAGACCGTTGGAGCCTGACCGCACCTCTAACGCAAACCCCGAGCCTGGCGTGGCCGGGGCCAGCCTGCAGGACTCTGCCCGCCCCGTGGGCCCGGGGGTCCTGGAGGCTGGCGTGGGAGCCAGGAGGAGCAAACAGGCAAACTGCCTTTCCCCATGAGTAAACCAAGGATGCTGCTGGGCCTGGCACCCGGCCGACCTCCAGGCAGCAGGTTAGGGACACAGGGTGGCTGAACCCGGGTGGACAGGGCGGGGGCCGTCTGAACTGGTCCCCAGGGCGCCCCTGCCTGCTCCCACTCCCGAGCCCCGACCCACACCCCTTCTAAAGCACCACAGGACTCGACTGTCTCAAAGCGGGAGGGGTGGAACTGCACCCCAGGAGGGGCCCCCTCGACTCCCTAGAGCCAGTTTCCGATCAGACCGAGGCCGTGGGCAGCAGTCGGCCGCCTGGCCAGTCCAGCTGGGGGTTTGGCCCAGGGCCCGGAGGCACTGCCACACTCAGGAGGCCACGTGTTCCTGGTGGTGGCAGCATGGCAGCCCAGTGGCCCCACGACGCGCTGTGCGGTCTGCGGAGGCGGGGGGGCGCCCCCAGCCTGGAGAGCATGGCAGACACGCCCCACAACTCACCGAGGACGGGAGACCTGGCGGCACCTTCCGGACCTTCTTGGGCTGCGTGTCTGTTAGGACGAGGGGAGTGAGCCACCGCTGTCCAGCCCGACTGCCCCCCCACCCAGCCACGGGACGCTCACAGCCTGGGGTCACGGCCATCACTGGGGGTCAGGGAGAGAACTCTGTGCCTTGGACAGGAAGCCCTCGAACTTCCCTCTCAGTAAAACTGGTACACGAGGGCTCAGTCCCCGTTCAGGAATGGTGGCATCCGCGGGGGAGGGAAAGGCACTCGAGGTGGCCCCCGCTCCAAAGCCCCCGCTACCCCCTGCCCCACCCGTCCTCACTCAGACCCGACTCGCACGGCTGCTTCCGCCGGCCCCGCAGATGGCAGCCGCGATGCACAGCGGGGAGGCCCGGGGGGAACCCAGGCACCACCGCCTCCCGGTCCTGGCCTGATCGGAACCTGGGGTCCTGCTCTCGGGCCATCGTGAACCCCAGCCCTCACGTATGGGGGGGGGCCTCTGCTGTCTAAGACGGCCCCATCGCATGCTGCCGCAGCGCCAGCTCATGTCCCTGAGCACGAAGGCCAGGCTGTGGCGATCCCCGCTGGACCAGCTACGTTCAGCCACGGCACTGCCGCGGGTTCTGCGGTAATGAACCCACGTACGTGGAACGAGGCGTCTGCACGGGGACACGCCTGACACACGGCACGTGTCGATGGGGTGTGACGGAAGCCATGGCTCCCCAGAAACAGGGGTCAGTGCTGCAAAGGCTCGAAGGGGCAGGACCGCTACGGTGCTGGGTGGGGGCTGTGCCCGTCCCGGCTCCCCGGCCAGCCAGGCCCGGGGGCGCAGCATAGCCCGGCCCCCCCGCTCACCCAGGCTGCTGCCCGCGGCCCCCCGCTCACCTAGGCTGCTGTCCGCGGCTCTCCGCCGGGCGTGGGGGTAGGCGTAATACTGTGCCCCGCCCTTGACACCTGAGGGGGCCAGCTCGCTGGGCAGGAAGCCGGCCTGGGGAGGGAGCGAGAGGAGGTCATCGCCAGGGGCCGGCATCCAGCCCCTGGCTGGCTGAGAAATAACAGTGCCCGTACTGGGGACGTTTCTCTCCCGACACCTATTACCAGTGGACCGTACGCTGCAGCATCACTCATGAGAAAAACCGCTGTCAGCAGCATGGAGAGGCACCTGTCCCAGGATACGGAACGTGCGAGCACGTGCGTCTCGTCTGGGGTGCCCTGAAAGCTGCTGGTTTGAGTTTGAGCGCGTCTTTGCTTTTTAAGATACACGTTTCACTTTACGTTGTTCACAAAGAGCTTTCTTCCCGTGGGAGTACGAGTGACTGGGGTCCCAGGCCCCACGAGGGGCTGTTCTACCCTCGTCTTCCACATCCGCAAAATGGGCACGTCAGCGTGGGGCGTGCCAGGGACCAATGGGGGCCCCGGGAGCTTTGGCCGTGGCACACGGCCTGGAACCGCTCAGTGCTCAGCAGGCTCACGGAGCACAGGTGGCGTCACCCAGATGAGGTCTGGCCTCACCTGTGATGCAGGGCCGTGGGAGGGGACCGGAATGAACCCCTTGGGCGTGGGTACGGAGGGCACCTGGGGGCCAGCAGAGGAGGCCACGGGGACCACGGTGGCCCTGCAGTGCCCCGTCCGCCTCACGACAGGGGCCAGAGTCACGCCACGCTGGGGGCCGTGGGGCGGGGCTGCACAACAGCCGGGCTGGCCTCCCTCTGCCTGGCTGCACTGACCCTCCCAGCAGTGTGCGGCGGCCTCCAGGTTGGGAGGCATGGACTCCCCCGTCCCTGGCCCCCGTCCACTCCTGGCCAGCTTCAGCTGCTGCCGGAGAAGGGACGCGTACACAGCTCAACCAGGAGGCTTCCGCAGATCAGGGAACCCCTGCACCCCATTCACAATTTTAAAAAGGGCAGGGAGGGAAATGGCAGAATGGTGACTGCAGCCCTCGTGGGCCACCCCCACCCCGTTCTCTGCGCTCTGCAGACTGCTGGGCGCCGACACCCGCCACGCCCCCGCCGCAGACAAGGCCTCACCTGGGTCAAACCGCCAACCCCCGAGTCTCTGCCGAAGGCGGTGTACGCGCTCCGCTCGCCGCCCTTGCCTGGAGGAGAGGAAAGGGTCACTGGGCGCCGACCCTGTGAGGACACGTCCTGGCGCCTGGCATGCGCCCACACTGCAGCGCCCGTGGGTGCACCACCGGGAGCGGCGCAGAGGCCTGTGGACAAGCGGGCTCCATCCACCCCACCAGATGCCAACCCGACAGCCCGCGGGGGCACAGCACCGAGCTCAGCCCCAACGCCCTCCCCAAGTCTCCTCCGTCCGAGGATGTTCAGTGTCGCCTCCCCAGGGTGCCAGGCTCTCAGGGACGGCCCGGGGAAGGGGCTGGAGGCTGCGAGGCTCAGGGCCCGGGCCGGCCCCAGCCAGCGGTGAGCTCGCGAAGTGGCACGATGTCCGTGCGGAGCTGAGTCCAGTGACTCGGTGAGAGGGGCACCCGAGTGCTGTGGCAGGCAGAGCCCGCGGCTGTGTGGACGGGTCACCGCTGCAGACGCCTGGATCCAGCCCGGCCTGAAGCAGGAACCCGGGGCCCATCAGAGGCCAAGCCACCGAGTCCGGCTCTGGCTCAGGCTGGGCGGGAACCTCAGGAAAAGCGAGGAAGCAGGACCCCATTGACTACGCTGAGTCGTTCCAAGACGGTGGGAAAATACCGTGTTTTCCTTATTTTAAAAGCACTGCGTTCCCATTACACCCCCAAAGCGAACGCTGCTGGGGGTGGGGAGAGAGCCCCCACAGGGAATGGACAAACCAAGGCCGGGAGGCTGGAGGGGACTGGCCCCCCTCCAGTGAGTGACCGGGGGTGACGCCAACGCTTCCTTCCTCCCACGCGGGTGGATGTGGGGGCGAAGCTGGCCCGGGCTCCGGGCTCCGCCTGGGGAAGCAGCTCCCCCCCACCCCCGCCCAGGCAGACCGCCAGCCTTGCCCACAAGGCAGGGGCCACGGTCCAGGGCCCATGTCGGGGGCTTCACCTGGGCACTGACCCTCACATAGGGGCACGAGGACGAACAGCAGAGAATGAGACCGCCAGGCTCTGGCGGGGAGCCAGATGGGCCCTGGCCGGTGGCCACCAGCCCCCTAGCCCAGTCACGACTGAGAGGAGGCCCAGGGAGCCCAGTGCCCCCACCCCGCTGGCTCGGCCCGGGCGCCGCCTGCTCTGGGCTCCTCGGCCGCGGGGCGAAGTGGACGAGGCCCGGCGTGGGAACGGCCCTGGCCAGGAAGGCGCGGCGGAGGGGAACAGCTGCAGGTGCAGAGGCCACCCCAGGCCGCGCGGGCCTCACTTCCCGGTCTGGGGAGCGGGAGACTCTGCCGCATAGTGGGCGCTGCCCTGCGCCCCAACCTCCTCCTCCCGGGCCGTCCCTGCCCGTCCAGCCCTAGTAGGCAGCCAGCCCTGGGCCCAGCAAGGGACACGTGACCTGTAGGGTCCGGTAGGTGCTGTCCTCTCAGGGTTCAGCTACCGGACTCAGTTTCTCCCTCCGGTCAGTCCCGCCCAGGGGTCCCACAGTCCCCACGCCTGCTCCCCCAGCAGCTGCCTCAGCCTAAACACCACTAACGGCGACGCCCCTACGAGCCACTCTGCCCGTCTCTCAAGTGCAGGGCCACCCAGGCTCTGGGGTGAGAGCGGCCATCCCCCACCCACGCCCCAGACACACCGTGTTGTCACCCGGGGGCCCCCAGGCCCTGCCCACCACAGAGCCCTGCTGAGCCTGTGCCCACCCGTGAGACAGGGGTGCAGGCCTCACTCCTGCTGCACACAGGGTCTGCAGGCAGCCATGCCCACGGGCAGGGAAACTGAGGCTCAAGGGACGGCCTCGCCAGGGCCTGGTGGTGGGTGTGGGGCTCGGCCTGCTGGGGGCTGGTTCTCATGGTCAGTGGGCTGCAACTGCCACCAAGTCACAGGGTGCCCGAGTCCACCTCCTGCAGGGGACCTGGCCGTGTCCACCGGCACCCTCCAATCCGGTGAACGACCGAAAGCACTGAGCGCACTGCCCACACCCCAGGGACCTGTGTGGGCATGGGGGCCGCGCCCCGCGACACTCACCTCCAAGCCCAGGTCCCAGGAACGGGGACGAAGAGAGGCTGCTGTGGGACTCTCCAGAGTGGGCGCCTTCAACGTAGGTCTGCGGAGACGAGGCGGGGGTGAGGGGTGAGGGCCCCAGGCCCGGGGGGCAGGCAGGCCAGCCAGTGCCCGAGGCAGGTCTCCAGCCCACGGCCCTGGCCCAGAGGCCCTGCGAGCCGGCCAGGCGTCCAACTTCCCCAAGCCTCCGATTCGCCCCCGCCCCCCCCGGGGAAGGGAAACGCAGGGTCGCGGGCCACGCAGGGCTGCTCACCCGGCCAGGGTCGAAGGAGGGGCTGTTTTGGTCCGCGGGGCCCCAGGAGCCTGAGCCGGGCCGCTCCGCCAGACCTGCGGGGGAGAGCGCGCGTCACCTCACCCCGCCCAGCCACAAACCTGCGCCGTCCTCATGCTCGGCCCCTTGACAGCATCTGGGCCCCTCCGCACTGATGCCGCCGCCACTGGAGTGGCACAGACAGCCTGGCACGACTTCCAGGTCTACGGCTCAAACAACCCCGCCGGCTGCCATGCCGGCCACCTCCTGCCTGTCTACCCGAGCCTTGCCCCCCACGCCCGCCCAGGCAGCCCCGGCCCCCGCCAGCCAGGTCCCGACCACATGGCCGTCTGTGCTAGGCGGTGTCCCTGACCTGGGAGGCTGGCTCACGAGGGCCCCGGCAACCGGCGATGAGCAGTCAGCTCTAATTTCGGGGACGTGAGCGACCCCTCCGCGCCCGGCCCTGCCCATTTGGGATGCGGCACTGTCCCTTTGTTGAAACGAAGGCAGCAGCCGACAGTGACTACCTACCAGGCGCAAGCTGGTGGCCCTTCCAAGCTGGAACCCAAGTCCAGTCAGGCCAAACCAGGACCCCTGCCACCTGCCTGCAGGGCTGGGAGGCCAGAGGCTGACATGTGGCTGGGTTACCCAGAGTGAGCAGAGGACCTGGTCTCTAGGGTCGAGGGGAAGGGCCTGGGGCCCCTCACCCCCCCAACACACTCTCCCAGGCACCAGGCACAACCCGTGACTCGGAACCCTCCTGCGGGGTGTGCAGCCTGTGCCTGCAGCCCTCCTGCCAGAGGCCACAGAGCAGGCGGCCGGGGGGCGCACAGGGGAGCAGCCCCAGCCCCGCCCCCCGTGCCTCACTCTCCCCTCTGTAAACACGGTTATTAACAGGTCCCACTTGGCAGAACTGGGGCTGTCCAGGGCCGACTCTGAGCCCAAAGGCTCCCCAAGCCGGGCTGAGGGCGGAGGGGACACAGGGTGGAGGGAACAGCCGGACCGGCACGAACCGCTGTCATGCACCCGCAGACCCCACACGCTGGCGGCCCTCCCATCCCGCACCCTGCCTCCCGCCCTCCCCTGCTGGGCTGCACCAGAAGCTTCCTTCACGTTGCACCCTTCTATTCTGGTGCCTTTGTGTTAATCGTTCCCCCCAGAGAATTGGTGTTTAATTGCTGTCTAATTTGCATAATTGTGCATATTAATCTCCTAGCCTGATGAATATTCATACATCTCATTTAGATTTTGTTTTCTAATCAAAAATTTCCAGTGTGATTACGGTGGGGGGCTGGAGGGTTGCCTTGGTGGCTGGGGGACCTGACGGGGGGCTCCTGTGTTCTCCAGGAATCCATCTGGCATTTGCTGCCAGGTTTAGGGTGCCTGTACCCCAAGATCTTGGATCCTCGCTTGGTCTTCTAGGAAGAGAGCTACCGGTGAGGCGAGGGTGACCTTGGGCAAAGTGCCAGCCCCCGCAGAGCCAGTTTTCCCGTGCACGCCTGCCTGACGTCTCCCCACCTGGAGCAGCGCCCCGCACCTGAGGGCTGGCCAGGGGTGAGGGCCACTCGCAGACCCAGGGACTCCTGCCCCTAACCGGCCCCAAGTTCCAGCAGAGGCAACTGGGTGGTGCTCTTCCCTTGTTGGAAAGTACCCGTCACCCAGCCCCGATTCCCCTGCTGGAAAAGACAAAAATAGGGATAGCCCCGCACCCACCACTCCAATTAATAGTTATTAACCCCCCCACTGATTAATTATGCATTTTAATAACCTGGCCATGAATATTCATAACGCATCCCTTGTTCATGTTCTAATTAAAAAGTACTAATAGAATAAGACGTTGCTGTCACTGTGTGATTTTTTTCACGATTTCTCTTTTCCTAAATGCTGGAGGTGGAGGGCTGGCGGGGGGTGCCCGGGATAAATCTTCCCGCGCCCATCCGGCCCGGCTGCCTTGGTGACAGGGAGCTGTGGGAGCCATGGACTGGGGGGCGGGGGGGGCCGGGGCGCTGCCCATGCCCAGTGCTTTAGTTCCCGCTCCAGTTGGTTGGGGGTGACGAAGCCGCCTACCCACCCAGGCTGCTGCGAGGGTGACAAGGACCACTGCAGAGCAGGTGGCCCAGTGGGCACCCGGCCAGGCTACCTCACCACGTGACTGAGGGCTGGCCCTTGCCTGATGAACTGGGGCGGGGGGCTCTGAAAGGCCCCCAGGAGACACTGGCTGGGGCTGAGGGGCCCTTGTCCTGAGCTGAATTTCTCGAGGACAGGGTCAAACCACAGCCGCCGGGACGAGAGCCAGCGCTCCCTGCTTTGTAAAGTTCTTTCCCACGGCCACGCCCCTCAGCCCATACAATGTCCCTTAATCCACAGAGGCTTCAGCTGCTTTCCAGCAGGCCGGAGGAGCCTTGGAGAAAAGTCAGCTGACCCTGGTGTGGGGTGAGTGTCCCAGGGAGCCAAGCTGGCTCTGTCTGAAGCAACCAACTGTCGGAATTCGATTCTGACTCCGTGTGGGACAGGTAAACCTGAGGTGATTAAGTTCCCACTAGGCCTGCCCGATAAAACTAGGCAGGCTTCAGCCCAGCCTGGGACACCATCCTGACCCAGCTCTGTAAGGGGCCCCTGCCAGCAGACCCAGCCCCACCCCTCCCTTCCTCACCACACACGAAAGCTCTTACGGCGGCCTCTGGTGCAGACCCACAGCCTGGGACGAGCCACCCCTCTGCGGCAGTGTCCCGGGGTTCTCACCACACTCCACCCCAGCAAACAAGTCCAATGGAGCTTCAGGGAGTAATCGGACCTCCCCTCCCCACCCTCCCCTCCAACACACAGCGGACTCCCGCCCCGTCCAGCTCTGCCTGGTGGTCCCCGCATCTGTATGCGGGTCACCTCCCAACCCCAGATCCTCTGCGTGACCCCAGTGCTGCCTGCACAGGACCGACGCCCTCAAACCGCCTCCACGTTTATTTTCCACGTCTTTGTCGCAGCCACAAGTACCTTAACCTGCCTCTGACGATCCCAACATCTGTCTCTGTTCCGCAGGCAGCCACACGCGGCTGCTAAAAACTTCAACCCCGCGTGATTTTAACGAATGCAAATTCAGATCGTCCTGTGTGGGTAGTGGCTGCAGTGCTGGACAACGTAGGCCCAAGAGATAACAACTAAGTAACAGAAATAACCGCCGTGGACCTCGGTCACCCCAAGACAAACTAACAGCGCCCGGAGCAGCTGCTCGGCCGACCGCTCCATGATGGCTCGCCACCCAGGGGCTGATGCACCCCCAGCCTGCCAGCTCTCCCCCAGCTTTTCCCTTAAAACTAAAACCCCCAAGACACCAGACGGTGGCTGTTGGGCCGCCCAGCCCAGGTCGGGTCCTGCGGCACCTAAGCTCTCACGGGCGGGGGGCGGGGAGCGTGAGACTGATCCCAGTGTGAGTTGGGGGGCGGCCCTCCACTGGAGGAGTGTCTC
>NW_024350324.1:708972-722774 GCF_902729225.1 Pteropus medius
CGTTGCACCCTTCTATTCTGGTGCCTTTGTGTTAATCGTTCCCCCCAGAGAATTGGTGTTTAATTGCTGTCTAATTTGCATAATTGTGCATATTAATCTCCTAGCCTGATGAATATTCATACATCTCATTTAGATTTTGTTTTCTAATCAAAAATTTCCAGTGTGATTACGGTGGGGGGCTGGAGGGTTGCCTTGGTGGCTGGGGGACCTGACGGGGGGCTCCTGTGTTCTCCAGGAATCCATCTGGCATTTGCTGCCAGGTTTAGGGTGCCTGTACCCCAAGATCTTGGATCCTCGCTTGGTCTTCTAGGAAGAGAGCTACCGGTGAGGCGAGGGTGACCTTGGGCAAAGTGCCAGCCCCCGCAGAGCCAGTTTTCCCGTGCACGCCTGCCTGACGTCTCCCCACCTGGAGCAGCGCCCCGCACCTGAGGGCTGGCCAGGGGCGAGGGCCACTCGCAGACCCAGGGACTCCTGCCCCTAACCGGCCCCAAGTTCCAGCAGAGGCAACTGGGTGGTGCTCTTCCCTTGTTGGAAAGTACCCGTCACCCAGCCCCGATTCCCCTGCTGGAAAAGACAAAAATAGGGATAGCCCCGCACCCACCACTCCAATTAATAGTTATTAACCCCCCCACTGATTAATTATGCATTTTAATAACCTGGCCATGAATATTCATAACGCATCCCTTGTTCATGTTCTAATTAAAAAGTACTAATAGAATAAGACGTTGCTGTCACTGTGTGATTTTTTTCACGATTTCTCTTTTCCTAAATGCTGGAGGTGGAGGGCTGGCGGGGGGTGCCCGGGATAAATCTTCCCGCGCCCATCCGGCCCGGCTGCCTTGGTGACAGGGAGCTGTGGGAGCCATGGACTGGGGGGCGGGGGGGGCCGGGGCGCTGCCCATGCCCAGTGCTTTAGTTCCCGCTCCAGTTGGTTGGGGGTGACGAAGCCGCCTACCCACCCAGGCTGCTGCGAGGGTGACAAGGACCACTGCAGAGCAGGTGGCCCAGTGGGCACCCGGCCAGGCTACCTCACCACGTGACTGAGGGCTGGCCCTTGCCTGATGAACTGGGGCGGGGGGCTCTGAAAGGCCCCCAGGAGACACTGGCTGGGGCTGAGGGACCCTTGTCCTGAGCTGAATTTCTCGAGGACAGGGTCAAACCAGAGCCTTCGGACAGAGGCCCGCGCTCCCTGCTTTTGTAAAGTTCTTTCCCACGGCCACGCCCACTCGGCCCGCCCTGTCCTGTCCACAGAGGCTTCAGCTGCACCAGCAGAGCGGAGGCCGCCAGGCCTCCTTTGGAGAAAGTCAGCTGACCCTGGTGTGGGGGGAGTGTCCAGGAGCCAGACGCTCTGTGCGAAGCAGCCAACTGTCAGAGTCGATTCTGACTCCCGTGTGGGACAGGTAAACCTAGTGGTCACGAGGTCCCACCCCAAACCTGTACCGGTACGACTAGGCAGGCTTCAGCCCAGCCTGGGGCCTGCATCCCGCAGCCCAGCTCTGTAAGGGCCCCTGCCGCGGAGCCAGCCCCCTCCCCTTCCCTCACCACACAGCTCACCCCACGCGGCCTCTGGTCACGGACCCACAGCCTGGGACGAGCCACACCCCTGTGGCAGTGTCCCCCGGGGTTCTCCACCCACACTCCACCCCAAGCAGTCTAATGGAGCTTTCGGGAGGCAAAATCGGGACCTCCCCTCCCTCCTCAACACACAGCGGACTCCCGCCCCGTCCAGCTCTGCCTGGTGGTCCCCGCATCTGTATGCGGGTCACCTCCCAACCCCGGATCCTCTGCGTGACCCCAGTGCTGCCTGCACAGGACCGACGCCCTCAAACCGCCTCCACGTTTATTTTCCACATCTTCGTCGCAGCCACAAGTACCTTAACCTGCCTCTGACGATCCCAACATCTGTCTCTGTCCCGCAGGCAGCCACACGCGGCTGCTAAAAACTTCAACCCCGCGTGATTTTAACGAATGCAAATTCAGATCGTCCTGTGTGGGTAGTGGCTGCAGTGCTGGACAACGTAGGCCCAAGAGATAACAACTAAGTAACAGAAATAACCGCCGTGGACCTCGGTCACCCCAAGACAAACTAACAGTGCCCGGAGCAGCTGCTCGGCCGACCGCTCCATGACGGCTCACTACCCAGGAGCTGATGCACCCCCAGCCTGCCAGCTCTCCCCCAGCTTTTCCCTTAAAACTAAAACCCCCAAGACACCAGACGGTGGCTGTTGGGCCGCCCAGCCCAGGTCGCGTCCTGCGGCACCTAGGCTCTCACGGGTGGGGGGCGGGGAGCGTGAGACCGATCCCAGTGTGAGTTGGGGGGCGGCCCTCCACTGGAGGAGTGTCTCCTTGCAACCTCTTCGGGCAAGTTTCTAATTCTGCATCACTTCAGATTCGGAGGGAAGCCGCAGGGAGCCTGCCAGGAGGCCCTCGATACCCAGATCCGCTCCCGTGTGCATCTGCCCCTTCGCCCTGCCCCGTTTGTAACGCCTTCTGCCCCAACGGGTGGTAGCAGGAAGGTGGGCATCGGAGGCCACACTGCACACTTTCTAAGAGCATGGGTCCCCCAACTGGGACTCCATTCCCACCCTCTCCCGAACCCCCAGTGTGGCAATCCCCTAGTGGGCAGAGCCAGCTCTCAGAAAGGAGACCCCCACAAACACGGAGTCGTTCACAGAGAAAAGGGTCCCCGAGGGGCAGAAGCTGCCCCACCGTGCAAATTTCAGATCTGTGACTGAAATAACAGAAAGATCCCCTCCTGCTCCAGTCTCAACTGGGACCCGTGCGTTGCCCACGTGTGGGGACAGGAAAATCTGCACTACCCTCCCGCAAATACGAGCTCAGAGGCAAACCCGCACCCTCCTGCGGGGAAAAAGACCCAAGAGGGGACACACGCACGGCACAGGAGACGGACCGAGCTCGTGACACACGGAGCACAGGACATGGACCGAGCGAGCGCATGGGGTCAGGACGGGCCCCGGGACACAGCACGTCTCAGACAGCAGCCACCGTGTGCCCCAAGGGAGCTACAGAGCACGTGGGCGAAAAAATGAGGTTTAAGACACATTTCAGAGAAAGCAAAAAACTCAGAAACATTCGCACTACGAATTCACAGACTTTCAAAGCGGCATCAGAGGCGGCGAACGTGGAACGAACGGTGCGGAAGAGATCAACGCGGAGGAAGGAAAGTCCTGGAAGTGAAGGAAGAAAGAGATTCTGCGAAGGTGGACGCGAAAGCCCAGTGTCGGGGAGCCGGCACCTCTGCAGGTCCCAGGGACGCCCCAGACTGGAGACCGACAACCGAGCGACCGTCCGCGAGCCGCAGGCTCAGGGCTCTGCAGCAAGCCCCAGACGGACGGACAAGCGGACGGGTTTTCACTGCGCGTCACGCTGGAGCGTGGCGAGCGATGGGGCACAGGGCGGGGTGAGCAGGGGGACAGCAGAGGACTTCCACGTGCGAGGACAGCGCCACCAGGTCCCTGCTGGAAACTGGCCCCAGATGAAACGCTCCAGACTGGGAGGGGTCGAACGCAGAGCTGCGAGTCAGGAGGGACGATGGGTGTGAGCAGGGTGACCCCGCGTCGCCCCGAAGCAAAACCGCTGTCACATCAAGAATGAGGCCCGGAACCCATGGGCGCCATGCTGCTCCGAGCACGCCTCCTGGTTTCTCTCACGGAACCAGTGCCAGGGCTGCTCATGTCCCCACCTGACTGACGGGACCCGGGGTACCGAGCGGCCTGGCCACTTGTTTGCACCTCGCGATAACGGCGGAGCCGACTGGAGCCGACGCAGTAACGACGGGCGATTCCCAGCAGGACACAAATGTATCCAACTGCCAATGAAAGGGAACGAGGTTTCGTCAAAGTGCAGTTGATTTTCACCAAGCCTGGGAGACTCACCCCTCCACGTTCCCGCGGGAGAGGTGGCGTGTGGCTCTGCTCGTGGTGTTGGAAGAGCCAGATCGGGAGGGTTCAGCACATCCTTCGGCCACGAACACCCCCACCGGGGAGCCGCGAACCAGCGCGGACCTCCAGACCCGACTTCAGAAGACCCGCGACCACGACCCCAGACTTGAGTGTGTGCAGCAGCCTCACGGTAAACAAGACACCCTCGGAGGACGTCCTGGGACAAACGCCTCAAGGAGATGAGAGCGAACCAGAGGCACAACGCGCTGGAGGCCAGGGACGCTGAGGAGGGCTCCCGACATTCCCAGACAAGCTGCAACTCAAGGCCAGTGGTCGCCGGAAGGGGGCGGGGCTTCTCGCTGGGGACAGGCTCCGCCCACAAAGCCAGTGCCCAGGGCCAGCCCTCGATGCTCAGCGGGCTCAGCAGGCAGGTACAGAGACCTCGCAGGTCCATGGCCAGCTGTCCAAGTAAGTGCCCAGGCAGGACGCAGAGTGGCCCCGTCGGAGAGCGCAGAGTGACCCGCATCACTGGGACAGGGCGGCGGCAGCCACGCAGGAAGCTGGGACCCCCACTGGCGATGTGAACGGAATCGTTTTTAAAACGGTCAAGCATTTCAGGCGACGAGGATGACAGACCCACACTGCCGACACCGATGGGGAGGCCGGATGGACGCTGCATGTGACGGACACGTGCCGCACAGCCTGCGACCGGACAGGGAGGGGAACCGGCACGAAGAGAACCCCGGTGGGCGACAGGCAGCTGGCGGACAGGCACGGACGCGACGACGGGGAGGCCGCCGAGCCGAGAACGAAGGAACCAGGCGGCAAAGCGGGCAGCTTCGGGACAGAGACGCGGACGCGCCCTCCTGACACGGCAGGTGGCCCCATGCGACGCCAGCCGCTGTCCAGTGTGCCTGGACCGGTGCTTCTTCCCGAGAAAACGCCCAAGCTGATGAGAGACGCGGACGGGCCCTCGACAGGCTGACCGTCGTGTCGTGTGGGGAACGAGGCGGCTCCGGGTGCACGTGGCTGAGGAAGGGTCCCTGGGCACATGGCGGGCCAGGGTCCCACTTGTGAGAGACTGTCCCCAAGGCAGCTGTTCTCTCCCGGAGCATGACGGGAACACAGGCAAACGCGAATCAAGGACGCGGACCCTGCACAAAGTTCAGGAAGTGCTCGGGGTGACAAAAACCATTCGCAGATGACATCATGGCACGGGGAGGAAGACCAGGGGCAGTTCTGAGCCGCTGGCTGGGGACGGTCACACAGGACTGGAAGGAAACGCCCAGCGCGATCGACACAGACCCAGCTCGCACCGATGGCCAGCGTCAGGCTCACTCCTGTGGACAGGCCCAAGGGCACGGGCTGTCTCTCTACAAACACCAGCCGATGCGACGGGGACTCGGCAGCTGCGCTGGGACAGGGGAGTGGCTGACCTGGAAAACGGGACCCAAGGGAAAATGCCAGTCACTAAGGGACGGCAGGAGGCGACCAGGTGGGAAACGTGACGAAAAAGATCTCGAACCACAGCTCGGAAAACCCTCGAATACCAAGAAATGATCGTCACTGGAAAAGCCAAACAAACTTACATGGAGAAGACACCTGGTTCTTGCAATGGAAAAATGTAGTACTACAAGAAACAAAAGGTTCTTCCCAAACTTATCTACGAATTTAGCATAATAGCAAAATCCCAACGAGTTCTTTTGGGGGGGTGGGAGGAAGAGAAGAAAAGAGACGTGACCTAATTATTCTAAAGATCATGGAAAAGAATCAGTATCTCTGAAAACACGGTGGGAAAAACCTGAAAAAGAACAATTGACGGAAGACTATAAAGACACTATGAAGTTACAATAATTAACACTAGATAGTACTAGTAACAGACACTAAAGTTAAAAAATGAGAATTTGTGGTAATTGTAATTTAGAAAATGCTGTAAGGCATTTCCAACCATCAAGGTTTCTGAATTTGTTCTAGAACTTCCAAACTTAAACGCTTAATCCATTTTTGTTCATTCTATTTGTTCTAACGAAAATATTGAAGGCTACGATTCTTTCCCACGTACAGCTTTAGCTGTACCTCATAGTTTTAATGTGTTTACATTTCTGATTTCTGTTTATTCTCTCTTGGCCGTTATAGTAACCTTTTTTATTTACTTATTTATTTTTTAGGCGAAGCAACTCTTGGTTGATCTCACAGATTGGAAGGGCCTTGTCAGCTTACAATCCCTTATTTTTAATTTTTTTACACCTACAGCACCTGGTGTTCCTAGGTGGTCTCCCATCCAAGTACTAACCAGGTTAGCTTCCGAGATCAGACGGGATCGGGCTTGTTCACGGTGGCATGGCTGTAGACTGTCTTGGCCGTTTGAATACCCTCTTTAATTCAAGAGGTGGGCAGGAAAACGTTCTGGTATTTCTAAGCGGTCAGGCTCTTTCTTTCTACCTTTTGGTCTTTTACTTCTTGATCTACTGCATCGTCCTCAAAAAACGTGGTTTATACTTCGGTCTTCTATGTCAGAGATTTTCATTGTACCCAGTAACTGGTCCATTTTTATAAAAGGACATAGCCTTTAAAAGATAAGTGCTTCCAACCTGAGGACACCTCAGAAGCACCTGGAGGCTCTCACAGGCCCCGCCCCAGCCTTTTCATCCAGGGTGCAGTGGCACGCGCGTCCTGACACGCGCATCCTGAGCAGCCCCAGGCGAGCTGGCTGTGTGTGCTTGGCCGGGATGGCTCCGTTAGCTCAGCCTCAAGTACCACTAAGGTTTCTCCCTCCCACTTATTTTTCGTGTCTTCGCTCTGCCACGGACAGTGAAAACATGGCCTTCCCATCTCCCAGCATCTTTCCCAAATAGTCCTCAACCTGAAGTAACGAGGAGCAGGTGTTCATGGCTGTCTCATCGGCACCACAGAATGGACTCTGCCATCTGATTCCTAAGGACTTTTCTAGAATGGCAGCAAGGATAGAACACCAGAAATGCAAAAGACTTGACAACTAAGAATTCAGTCTGGAAACCACTAGAGCGAATGAAAAACCTCCATCAGTAAAACGGTTGAAAAGTTAGGAAAAAAGCTTCAATACGAAACAAAAGATGAGCATCCTTCCTGGACCAAGAGCTCTTGCAAACCAGAAAGAGCCACGTGCAGTAGGGGTGAGGACACCTAGGCGAGGCGGTGCCGGGCGGCTGGCCGAGACGGTCACACGGCTCTGAGTGTCAGCTTCCGCCATGACACCGCCACCTACTCCGCCGACCTGGGAGGACGCGAGACCCACGATGCGATCCAGGCTGAGTGCCCGGCACGCGGCGCTCGAGAAACGGTGACCTAAGTCACTGCGGCTCAGTGTTACGTTCCTACGGATAAAAAGTTCATCAGCGGGCAAAAAAGGAGCCCGCCACCGAAGTGGCCGGCAGCCCTGCTGGACCTCCAGGGAGTCACGCCGAGTGGAAAATGCCAGAGTCTGAAGGTCCCCGAGTGCAGCAGCCTCGATGTGGCAAACGTGGCGAGGGAGAATGGCAGGCCAGCGGTCGTCCAGGTGCGGGCGGGGACATGATCGGGAGCAGGGACTGCCATGGGAACAGCAATGTACCTCAACTGAGCCGGTGGCTTAATGGCACCACACGGGGGACAACTCTGCAGAGAACGACACACGCGCGCTGCTGAGCCTGAGTGGACTCCGTGCGCCATGCCACAGTCACCTTCCCAGCCCCGCGTCACGTGCCATGCACGCGGGCCGTTCGCTGGGGGAGGCTGGGGGGGACGCGCAGGACCTCCCTACATATTTCTTCGCAACTTCCGGCGAATCTACGACCTCAGAGTAAGTTAGCTGACGCTAAAAAGTTGAACAACTACAAAGAACAGGGGGGAGGAACTCGAAAGAGTATCGGGAAATTCACTAAAAAGGCCTCATGCGGCCCACCGGCTTTTGTTATTAATGAAATAAACGCCCACTGAACTGACATGCTCCTATTCACCTACTGAGGGGACATTTAACGAGACCCGGTGCTGGCGGAGGGGTGGGGACACCCGGGGGACAGTCTCACGATGCACACACGTCCACAGCCAGCAGTTCCCTGTCCAGCGACCTGCCCAGAGGACAGCTGCACACGCCTGTGCTGGCCCAGGGTCCTCGTGTGCAGCCGCCTGCTCTAAGTGTTAGTTTCCCTGGGGCGTGTTGTTTACACGCCGCGGAGAATTCACAAGCAGGAGAGACGCCGAGTAGGCTCCGACAGTGAGCCTTCTCTGATGCCTTGCGTGGCCTCGAACCCCCGCAGCATGCGACAGAGGGGCTCCGCTTCTCCCAGAGATCAGCCAGCAAGCCTCTGCCTGGCACTGGCTGTTCCTCAACACCTGACACCGATTCTTAAGGACAGAGATGACCCCCCCAGGCAGCCGCCCGCAGACCCCAACACACCACTGGGCTCCTATTCCCGCCCCGCTCAGAGACGCTGCCTTTCTGACAGAACGTGCCCTTTGGGATGCATTTAGGAAAAGCAAACTGACTTCAAGTGACACTAGGAAAACGCCGGACGAGGCCGTCCAAGCAGCGAGGGGGAGAACGTGCCTGAGGGACCCACTCATATCTGCAAACTCTTGGCAAATGGTGGTCTCCCCCTTAAGCTGACCTGGTATACGTGGAAATGGGGTGACCACTTATGATGAGTGGGGAGAGAGGTAGACAAGACCCTCCCCATCCAAAGTGGTCAGGGCGGGGCCAGAAACACCGGAAACCATGGAAACCAACCGCGGACACTGGCAGGGTGACACTCAGCCTGCGCCTGGTGTCTGGGCGAAGCCGGGCGCGGGGTGTCCTGGAAGGGACCCTTCCCCTGGGCCACAGCATGGGCCATCTAGTGCTGCTGGCCTTCTGAGTGGACATCAGACTAGTGAAGACAACACAGGGAAGTGCCCTGGGGCGGGCGGAGGGCGCAGCTGTGCCACCTCCTCCAGGAAGCCCCCGGGGCCTGACCCTCCGCCAGAGGCAGGGAAGTGGCAGCACCCCGGCTCCCAGGGGGCTGTTCCTGGGGGGAGGGGGCGAGGGAATTTCCACAGCTCAGGAGGGCTCCAGCCAGCCCTGCAGCTACTTCCTCAGGCAGAGAGGAAGGCCAGCAAAGGACGACATGACGGCCCTCCCCCAATGGGGGGGTGAGTACAATCCATCCCCCAGAACCCCCTCCTCCTGTAGCTGGAGCTCATCAGACACCCCAGCAGAATTCGCAGGCTGCTCCGAGACAGAAGCTTCCGTCCCAGATCCCAGAGCCACGGGACACAGCCCAGACCTGAGACCCCAGAAAGACACCCCCACCCAGTGCCCAAGGCGCTGGACACGGAGGCAGCCGGGTTGCCCCCAATACCTCTCCAACAGATGGGTGACAAACCCCACCCTCCAACAGCTGGGATTTTCAACGCTTTTGGCGCTTCGGCCCTGTGTAGAGCCCGTCTCTCCACGTTTCAGTCTCTGCACAACGTGTTCCCCCAATTCACTCTGCTCCACCCCGCCGTCACCCTCCATGCCTCTGACACGCCGGGCACCAACTTGCCCCAGGGCCTTTGCACGTGCCGTGTCCCCGGCCTTAAGATGCCCCCGCCTCCCGTCTCTGCTCAGACACCTCCTGGAAGGCCAGCCCCGCGCCCCTGGCTCAGCGGCAGTGCTCTCCCCACCGCTCTGCTGTCTGACCCCTGCTGTGGGCTCTCCAGGACGTCCCACCTGTCCTCCCACGGCTGTGGCACCTGCACTCGGTGCTGGGCAAGGTGACTGCCTCATCCAGGTTTGCCTGGACATGTCCAGCCTGAATGACCCAAGTCCCGGAGCCCACAAACTGCTCGGGCCCTCACCAAGTGGATGGCCGGTGAGGCCCATGCTGGTTCCTGTGCACAGGAGGCGCCCGAGACACGCCGGACCACAGCCGGCCGGCAGCTGTGCCTCTCCACGCCACCCCTTCTGGGCCTTAGTCTTCCCCTTGGGGATGGACTAGAGACTTAGGACCCCAATGGGGCCAAGAGGACCGCAGGGGCTCAAGTCCCTGCCCCACATGGGCCCCCACGGGAGTGACAGAGACCCTCCTCGCCCCTAGGCCAGGAGCCCAATGCAAGATGGCAGGGAACCATGCTGACCTCTGGGCTCGCCTGTTACAGTCATTGTAGGGCGTGCGACCCCGACAGCAGCTGGTTCTCGGGGTTCTTTCAGGCTTTCCGCCCCCACCCCACACATGAGTACACCTCAGACCCTCAACCCGCACTCCAGCTGCTGGACCTGGGTGCTAAACCCCCAGCGCCCCTCCTCGGTACCCTGTCCAAGAGCCTGTGTCCAGCTCCCTCCAGCTCCAACGCTGCACCCCGCCCCTACTCTGCCCCCCAACTTTTCTTGCCAATTCGCAGCCCCCCGGCTGCAGGGCCTACCTGAACCTCCAAACTGGGCGCCAGCCAGAGAGGTGGGCCGGCTCTTCCCGTTGGCCACCGGCAGGGGGAACATCTGTAGGGAGCGAGAGAGAGAGGTGAGCAGGGTAGGGGCACACCCCGGGGTCCCGCCCCATCAAAGACCCCAGGCAGGACAAGGCCCTGGCCAAACCCCCTGACAACACAGTCTACACTGATGGGAGCACAGCAGGTTAAACACCCCATGTGGCCGGTTTGTATTTTTCTCGTATTTTTTGGCGTACAGTAACCTATTCGAACACTTCCTATAATTCCTCTGCTCAGAAGTGATATAATGTTTTAAGTCTCAGCTTAAGAGAGAGAGATCGTGTACACCCCACAAAGAGCAAGGCCTGGCCAGCAGCCCCAGCCATGCGCTGACCTCTCCCAGCTAGCCCGGAGGCCCTTCCTGCGTGTGCCCTGACCCTGGGTGGCCAGGATGTGGGGAAGACAGCCAGGCTCCGCCGCAGGCACAGAGGGAGTGACTTGGGTCCCGTGTCCCCCACGTGTCAGGGTTCAGCGTGCTGCCTGGGCGGCCCTCACTGCACCCCGGCCGTGGAGGCCTGCCTGTCACAAGGGGAAACTGAGGCTCAGAGAGATGGGAAGCTTGAGAGACGAACCCCCATGGCTGATTGGTGGTTCTCCTGGGTGTCGCCCCCTGCTCCAAACCCACGGTGTCAAGTCCCTGAAGGTCGGACACCCTGGCGAAGTTAACAGGAGAGCTAGCATCCATCCACCCCTTGCCACACGACACAACGCACGTCCCTACCCCAAGGAGCTGAGTTTGGGTTCTGTGTGAGGCCTGAATGATTAACAGTGGCCAGAATCGGAGCCGGGGGCTCACTGGGGAGTGGCCAACGGCCCCGAAAACCTTCCCCAGCCAGGAGGTGGGGGCACAGGTGTCACGTGTGAGATGCTCGTGCGGGCTCCATTAGTCCTACTGGGGAAACTGAGGTCTGCTCTGGGGGAGGGGCTGGCCTCAGCTGGGACCGGAACCAACCAGACTCCGGGCTGGCGATCAGCAGCCAAGCCCTCGGGACTTGTCTTTGTTTTGTCCCCCAGGCTGCCAGGAGTTCTGACATGGCTCTTGCTGCAGGGGCACTGAGCTGTGTCCTGTGGGTGCCGCAGGCCTCGTCGTCAGCCCAGAGAAGGCCCCTGCACCCCGGAGCCTTGGTGTTCTCCTCTTTGAGATGGACGTGGGGCTCTGGCCACCTGGGGTGACAAACCCCGGCACGCAGGGGTGTCTCGGGCGCCTGGGGCCTCTGTGCACGCGCCGGGCTCCGGGGTCGCCAGCCTGCAAACGCCACCCAGCGCGCCTCGCCCGCCCGGGCCCAGGGGGCTCGGAGGTGGGACGGAGCAGCTGTTTCTGAACGAACTGCGCCTGCGGCCTCTCCCGCTTCTGAGAACCCGGCCCAGGACGCGCTTCCCCTCGAGTTTGTTTCAGACTGAAAACGAGGTGTTTCCAAGAACAAATTAACTCAGTTTCTCTGGGGCGGGGGACTACGGAGGGAAGGGAGGGGACATGAGTTGAAACAGCGACTGGGGGATGGGGGCACCCCAGACTCGGCCTGGCCTCTCTCCTGTTGTACAGGGGAGAATGAAAGCCCAGCTCTAGGCTTCGCGGGAAGACACCAGGATCCACCCCCCTCGGCCTCAGTCTCCCCACCTGTGAAATGGGATTCTGGTCTCGAGCTGGACCGGGCGACAGGCAGACCCTCCAGACGGAAGGGGAGGTGGACGAGTGGCTTGGTGGCTTCAGGACAGTGGAAGCGAAGGGCCCCCACCCCCGGCCGGGCTGTTCCGGCCCAGTAGTCTGTGACTTGTCAGTTTAACAAAAAACAACCGAGCTGCGCCCCTGGTTACTCAGCCGGGGCTTAAAAATACCAGCGTGGCCCTTCCGGAGCCGCAGCCCGTGGCCGTGTTTTCCGCAAAGTGGCTGGCGTTTCAGTTTGGGGACCTGTTTTCGATAGAACTCGGTCGTGGCCTGGGCCTTGTGCCGAGCGAGGATTAAACTCAG
This sequence comes from Pteropus medius, assembly GCF_902729225.1. NCBI lineage: Eukaryota > Metazoa > Chordata > Mammalia > Chiroptera > Pteropodidae > Pteropus > Pteropus medius. The sequence goes on from NW_024350324.1 coordinate 721,306, forward strand.
ATCGAAAGCACCACCCCCAACCTTCTTCAAACCAAAATGGTGCCGGGGAGGGGGAAGGGGGTGACTTAGGGAGCTGTCTGCCCTGGGTTCCAGCCTCCCCTGACACCCATGACGGGCTGCCGAGGGGCACCGCAGCTCCCGTACCCCAGGGAGCTGTGCTCTGGCTTCCGGCCCACGAGCCCATCTGAGCCACGTGGCCTCTGGAAGCCCGCCGGAGGCGCAGGGACCACCGCCTCTCGACAGCAACGACCGCGTGACGGCTGAGCGCGGGCCAGGTCCCCACACTCCTCGTGCGGTCTCCTGTCGCCACACTGCACTGCCTACCGTGTGGCCAAATATTTAAAAAATGAAGCTGTCACCATCTGTACCCTCTGCCCAATCACTGGGGGGGTCCCCACACAAGCCAGTCGAGCGCTGAGCACCCCATTTTCCATTCACGATGTAGCAAATAACCCTCACCACATCCACTTTACAGATCGAAGAGACACTGTGCCCACAGTCAAGCGGGCTCTGCTCTTTGGGCCTTGGTTTCCTCATCTGTAAAGGGGTTGGCGGGACCCATTTCTGTGGCCGAGCAAACGCCTAGGTGGCAGGTGCTTTTCGAAGCTGAGAGCCCCGATGCTACACAAAGTCTGCCTGCCCGTCAGAGGGCACCCCAATTCTCCCAGCCCCGCCCGGCGGCCCTTCAGTCTAAACAGATGTGAGGCCTGGCTGTTGGAGGTGCTTCGACGGGTGCTTCTCTCCCAGAAACCCTGGGGGTGCGGGGGCAGTGGAAGTAGGTGGGCCCAGCTTACCATGCTGAAGTCCAGGAGGTCGCTGAGCTCCTTGTCTGTGCCCACAGGTGCCATCCTCTGCGGCTGGTTCATTCTCCAGCTGCGACCGTGGGCTCGGGGGCCAGGGTGGGTACCTCAGGCCTGGAGACGGCCCTGCGTGGTTGGCCAGGGTGTGGGACACAGGGAGGGGCACAGACACACGCACACACACGGAGAAATAGGGGGAGAGAAGGGATTTGAGTGTGGCCAAGGTGGACAGCTGGGGAGGAGGGGAGCTGTTTAGAAAAGCCCCCTAACTGCCCTGAGGGTCTGGGGTCCACTGGAGCTCCACCCTGCAGCCAGGGATCCAGGATTCCACCCCTGGAAGGACCCCTCCCTGAGCCCTGGGGGAGTTTGAACAATAAGGCGGGGAGAGCGCTAATATAGACTTCCTAAGTCCCTGTGCGACCACCAGAGACTCAAGTTGCAAATTTTGAGCTGGAAGCAGAGCCGGAGCAATCCGCTCCCCGCCGCCTGGCCAGCACCCGCCCCTCTCCCGCCACATCTCCCATTTCCAACCACCCAAGGCTTCCCCGGCCCCGCCCCCGGGAAGGGGGAGGAGCGACCCAGACCCCGCCCCGAGGAAATTTAGTGACCCCCCCCAGCAGCTGTCACAGCACATTGAAGGCTGGGTCGCCCCCTAATTCAAAGCGAAAG
>NW_024350324.1:722803-751867 GCF_902729225.1 Pteropus medius
AAAAAAACAAGCCTAAGTTGTTTTATTGTCACGATGTATCCGGGAATTATTTTTAAGCAACTTCGAAAACATCCCCTGCCTCCCGCCCCTGGGGGGAAGGGGTCCCTAGACCAGAGTCCCTTGCTTGGTCCCAGGGGGCTCCATTCTAGAACGGGGGTGGGGGATCCACCTGCCAGACTCCTTCCCACCCCCAGAAAGAGGTCTGTCGTCCTAGAGACGGACAGCGGAGCCCCTCCGCCTTCCTCTCCGGGTCCCCAAGTGGGGGCGGGGGCGGCCACGGGGAGAGGGGGTTCCGATGCCGAGGGAGACCCAACTTCAGAGGCGGAGAAATCCCCGCTTTGTTTGCCAACTAGAGACGAGGTGTGAAACGGATGCCCCTGCGCGCCCCCTCCCCCATGAACTTTTTTTCTTTTTTGGAGGGCGTACGAAACTGACTTTTTTGAGTACGAAACCGCACTTTTTTGTGGGGTAGTTGAAACCGATTTTAAGACAGACTCGGCGGGGGGGGCGCTGAAGCGGGCTTTTACAGGGGAGTTAAAAGGCTTCTGGGGCGTCACAAAGACTTTTGGGGACTCGGAAGGTATTTGGAACCACTGTGAGAGGGGGGGGGCACGGGGCGTCTTCCTTTCGGGGAAGGAGGCGGCCCGGAAATAACACCCCACCCCGGCAGCCGGTGCGAGCTTGGCGCGGCCGGGCTCGCTGGCTGGGGCGCCGCCGCCGCTCTGTTCGAGACCCCGAGACGCCCGCTGCTTCTCCCGCATTAACGCGGGCAGATGTTCTCTCCGCAACCCCCGCCCCCAGCCTACGGCCCCCTCAACCTGGGCCGCCGTCCGCGCGGCCGCACCTTCCCCGCGCAGACAAAAGGACTCTCCCTCCCTCCCGCGCTCCCCCTCCAAACTCCGGCGCCCGGCCGGGCCCCTCCCGGGGGAGGGGGCGCCCCGAGACCCCCGCGCAGCGGTCGGGGACGCCGCCACGAAGTTGGGCTGCCCCTCGGGCGCCCCCCGTGCCCCTGCCCGGGGCTTCGCAAAGTTTCCCGAAGTGCCAGCCCGGCCGGGGAGGGGGCGCGCGCGGGCCTCGCGTGCGCCGACCCCTCCACGTCGCCCGCACCCCCCCCACCCAGCGCGCAAAGTTGGAGAACAATGAGTCCAGGTCGCCGCCGCCCCGCGCTCAGCCCGCACGGGGGTGGGGGGCGCACCGCCGAGCGCCGCCCCCGCCCCAACTTCCCGGCCCCCGCGGCGTGAGGGAGGCCCGGGGCAACTTTGCACAAAGACGCAGGGCCCCCGCTGCCGCGCGGTCCCCCGAGTCCCGGCGCAGTTACCTGCTCAGCGAGGCCCGGCCCGCAGCGCGCGGGGGGCGGTGCATGAACGGCCCCCCCCCGGACAAAGGGGCGTCCGGCGGCCCCGAGGGTCGCGCGTGGGCGGCGCGGCGCGTGGCCCTGGCCCCTCCCTGCGTGCCCGCTCCGCGGCGTGCGTGCGCGGCCGGGGCGCTGGCGGAGGCGGCGTGTGCGGAGCCCGCGGTGCCCGCCGCCGCGTCCGGTGGGCTCGGTCCGGCCCGCTACGCCCGCGGCCGCCGCCGCTGCCTCATCTTCCTGCGGCGGGAGACATGTTCCGCCCCCCGCCCGCCGGCCACGCCCACTCCAGGCCACACCCACGCCCCGCCCCACGCCCCGCCCGGTGCTGCCGTGGATCCCTCCGCGGCCGCTGGCGCGGGCCGCTCCCAGCCCGCGAGTCGGCGTCCCGCGCGTCCGCAGAAGGCGACTGGGGAGCCGCGGCGGAGCTCGGAGCCTGGCAGCGGGGGCGACCCGGAGGTCCGTCGGCAAACGGCGCGGGGAGAGGGCAGGGACTATCTTCCAGCGCGGAGGCACACGTGGCTGGGGTGCACAGCGTCCATGACGCGAGCGGGTAAGGACCGTGAGATGGAAAGATAAGGCAGAGCGACGGTGGCCAATCGGAGGGCAGGAAATCCTGATTGGCGGGGCTGTTGGCCACTCGTGATGAGGCCACGCCTCTCTCACGCCCCCTGCAGTCCAGCGAAGAAAGAGGCGGGACTCTGCCAGCGAGAGGCCGCGAGAAGCGGCGGGGGTGGGCTTTGGAGCTTTATTCTCAGGTTTGCGTGGCCGCCCGCGGGCCTTCTTGTGTTTGGTCGTGTCTGCGTTCCTAGGGCTGGCCCCAGTGCTTAGTGTCGCGAGCGGACATCCCAGGCCTAGAGCGAACGAATCAGACCCATTTTACAGTCTGGGAAACTGAGGCAAGCTCTGTTTAACTGCCACAGAGCCCCGCGTGGAACCCGCGCTGTGCCTCCGACTCTCTGGGTCTCAGTTTCCCTATCCGTAACATGGACTTTGGACCTCGGTTTGGACAGGTTCTCAGCGATGTCTCCATCAGAGATGTCTCCACTTAGATACAAAGTTATGCCCTCACAGACGGGGCTCCTCAGCTTTAGAAAACCACGGGCCCTCTAGAAAGGGAATGATCATTATTATCAGTTCAGTAACGCACTTTCATGGCTCCCTGTGTCCCCAGAGAGAAAGCCACACTGCTTTTCAGGATTGGGAAGAGGCGACCGTCCCCTGGCCCATGAGGTCCCGGCCACAAGGGCCTCCTTGCTGTTCTGGAACCCGCCAGGCTCATTCTCACCTCTGCACGTTTGTCCTAACCCCTGCCTGCGAGGTGCTTCCACCCCCACTTAGGGTTCCCAAAGCCCCACAGTACAGGGAACTGGGCTGTAAGGAAGGAAGAAGACTGCGGGGTCCGCGTGGGGAGGTGGGAGTGGAGAAGACCCCAAGGAGAGGCAGGGGCTCTTAATACAGTCACGAGCCCCTCCTGCTGCACTTGTAGGGGGCTGGTCCTCACCCTGACCCCTTGCTGGGCCCAGGCCTGGGGAGGGGGTGTGCAGCGCCTGGCCTGGGTTGGCGTTCCTCATCCCTCCCCACCTCATTGTGACCTTGGGCAAATTCTTGCTGCACTCTGGGCCTCAGTTTACCCATCAGGAAAATGGGAGGCCACAACTTTGGCCTGCACCCCTCGGCCTGTCCCCACTAATGGACCCTGGAGTCTGGAGTGACGGCCCCCTCGGCCCCTAGCCCTTCCTGGTGGCCCAGCCCTGACCCCACAGGTCTGCAACCTGCTCTGGCTTCCCACCAGCTTGGGGGGTTTCCTGGAGGACCATGCTGGGGCCCAGGCCTCTTGGGGTCCCCAGCTTCACTCAGAGTGGGCCAGCCCCTCTCCCCCAACGTCGAGTATAGACCATGGACTTGAGCTGGTGTTGCTGGGATGGCCTGGACACACTCCATGAAGTGGGGGAACGGCCCATCCAGGGACCGTGCAATTACTGGACACCGACTGTGTGCCGGGCTTGATGCTGGGTGTGGGTCCATCTGCGGTGCTTGTGGCCCGTCCAGTCCCCGCCCTCCACAGCAAGCTGGCCCATCAGAGCTCTCCCTGTTGTCCCAAACGTGGCACTTCCTATCTACACACCTGGCTGTCAGGTCCTCAACCTGGGTGATTAAACCCGTTGTCCAGAGGAGGAAACTGAGGCCCAGTCCACCCCGGGGCTCACACCTGCCAGGAGGCCCTCCCAGCACCACAGGCCACCATTGTCGTCCCTGGGGAGGCCTGGTGTGGGGCTGAGTCATGGGGCGGAGCAGCCCGTAGGGGCCCCTGTTGGGCTGCCCCCTCTGCCCAGCCCCAAGGCCCAGGCGCACCCTACAGGGCCCGGGCACAGGGACAGGCAGCCAGCGGCTGGTGCCAGGGGCCCTCCAGGGCGGCCCACAGCCCGCCCGCCCCCGCCCGCCTGACTGCGGCCTTTGTTCTCCTCTGGGCGCCCCGGGCTGGGCAGGCAGGAGCGGGGAACCTGCCTCCCTTACCTGCTGCCTCCTCCCTCCACCCCAGCCACACCTACTGTGCATGCCCCAGGCTGGGGACCCTGTGGTGAGGGAGGTAACCTCCTTTCTGGTTGGAAAAACTAATGCCAGGGACAGATTGGCACCCCTGAGTGTGGGGGGCGGGGGTAGCAGGGACCGAGCATGGCACGCAGGTGGAAGCTCCCAGAGACTGGCAGGGTAGGCGGGCGGGCCACTGTTATCCACAGGGAGCGTGTCCATGGACTTGGGACTTCGGGCTACCCTCCCGACATCCATTTTCATTGGTCTCTGAAGTGGGTACCTTCTCCTGGGGTGTTTACAGATGCTCCCCCCGCCACTCCTTCACCCCACCCAGCTCCTCCCTGCGACTTAGAAGCTGCGGCGGGCGCTTATCACTCCAGCCAGACCCTGGCTCACGTCACCTCACTGCCCCAGTGCCCAGTGTGTGCTCCCATAGGGGTGCCGGCCGCCTCCGCAGTTGGGGGCTTCGTGGTCCCTTTGACCCCCATCCCCGTGGAGGGGCCTCACCCTGACACGTCCACACTCATCGTGACCCAGCCTGGCCAGCGGCCTGGGTCGGTGCCCATTCATTCATTCGTTCATTCATTCATTCTCCCTGGGAAGGAGGGAGGTTCCTCCAGGGCCTGCTGGTTGGGCCTGGGGTCGGGGTTTCCCTGGAGGCCTTAGTCTCCTCCAGAACGAGGGAGGGGATGCTGGCTGTGGTGGGTGCTGACTGTGACCGTGAGGGAAGGGGACCCCTACCCCTCCGCTTGAGACTTGTCTTGGGGAGCAGGTGGGCCATGAGAGCTGGCGGGGTGCTCTGACGGTGACTGGAGCCCCAGCCTCGTGCCTCCTGTCATCAGGGTGTCAGACAGAAGTGCAGAGGGTGTCCATGCATGTCCCCCGACCGCCCAGGGATGGGTCCCCGGCCCGGAGACATGGGGTGTGACCGGGAGGAGGCATGCGGGGAGCCCTTGGGCAGGGGAACCACAGGGGCAAAGCCCAGGGGTGGGCCGCACAGGGTGGACTCAAGGAAGCCTGGGGTCCCCCAGGAATGAAAAGCAGGGCAGCCGAGGGCGGAGGGCGGGGCCTCACACGCCGCAGGGAGGGTTCTGGTCTTAAAGGAGAAGGCACTGGGCGCCACGCGGGGACTGGGGCGGGAGAGGGGCAAGGTCCCAGTGGCTGCGCGTGGGCATGGCCTGGTGATGGGGGGGAGGGGCGGCTGGCCGAGGGGGCGATGAGCCAGGTGGATCGGGAGGGGCTTGAGGGGAGCGAAGGCTCGCCTGCTCCTGGGATAGGGACAAGGACACAGCCCCCATCAGTGTCATCACCGTCGAGGGTGGGGCTGGGGACCCGCGTGCGTTAACAGTGACTCCCTTCTCTGGCCAGGCTCGTCTTGTGGCCACTGACAAACGAGGTGAAAGGGGCTGGCCACGGGGGGCCGTGTGCCGGGAAGAGGTGAGTGAAGGAAGGAATGAACCCCGAGCCCAGGCCATGCCCCTCACCTGGGCAGAGTTGGCCACCGGGGCCCCTGCCAGCTCCCCCTGTCTCCCCAGGGCTCACCGCCCCCCACCGGCCGAGGCTGGCCCTGCCCGCTCCTGGCCTGCCGCCCACAGCTCCTGACTCAGGGGCGCCCAGGGCTTGTCCCGCTGCATTCCGGGGCAGCCTGTGCAAACAAGGGGCGCTTCCCCACCTGCCCCTGTGGGCACTGTTCGCCCCAGTTCCCTGGGGGGCAGGAAGGGCAGGCGACAGGGAGCCGGGCCGGATTGCCATTGCCCACGCAGCCACCCATGGGGCAGCCTCGCTGACCCCTGCTCACGCCAGATTGGAACGGGGGACGTGCCTGTCTACTCCAGGTGCACTGGGAGTGACCCCGTTCTCCTGAGGCTTCCCCAGACCCCCCCCGAGCTCCACCCAGGAGGAAGAGGGGATCCCCCCACAGTTCAGATGGGGAAATCGAGCCCAGAGGCCGCCGGGCTCCCACATGGGGTTCACCCGGCCTCCCAGGAGTGGGGGAAGGGTGGCCTGGGGTAAGGAGTGTGGGTCTGCCCAGCGTCCTGGGGAAGAGCCAGGAGGGCGACGCCGTCTCCCTCACCCCAGGGTGTGTGACTCAGGTGTCATGTCCGGGACGGGGATCCCGGAGAGGGCAGAGGCCGGAGGTGGCACCCGGCCGTGCCCACACATGCCAAGCACCATACAGAGCCCCGGGCAGTTAGTGGCCCTGGCCCCAGTCTTGGCCACCCTGTCTGCAGCCTGCACCCACCTTGGCCTCCCCCCTACCCCAGTTCAGTGCTCCTCCCCGGCCCCCCAGGTTTCCCTCCTTGTCCCCCAAACACCTGTGGCTTCCCGGGCCAGTGCTCCGCTCCCGGCCACCCTCCTTCTGGCCATGCCTGGCTATCTCTGCCTCATCCTGGGGCCCTCGGCTTGGGTACTTCCTCCTCCAGGGACCCTCCTGGTTTGCAGGGACCTGAGAGGTGGGCGTCTAGGGGAGGAAATGGCGCATGAATCCTGTCCCCAACCAACCTGGGTTCAAATCCCAGCTCCGCCCCGTCCTGGCTGTGCGACCCCAGGCAGGGGCTGCCTCCTCAGGGCCTCGGTTTCCCTTCTGGAAACCGGGGCTGGGCCCCGAGAGCTGCCCACGTGCGCTGCTTGAATGTCGCCGAAACTCACCCCGGCCCCGTGAGGCAGTGACCGTTATGGTGACCATTTGGCAGATGGGGAAACTGAGGCACAGAGTGGTGCAGCCACTTAACCAAAGCCACACCGCTGGGCAGTGGCCTCAGGGGGGAGCTCTAGTCCCCGGACCACCTGGATGGGTGGTCCCTGGGTAGGTGTTTATGCCTTTTACAGGAGGGACATGTCGACGAGGTCACCTGGGCGCTGGCTTTGTGCCTGGCACTGTGACACAGCTTTTACGACACGGTTTTTGTGGATCTCCTGAGATTTTTCGCACCAGCGAGTAAGGGGCCGCGGCTGGCACCGTTTCCAGAAGAGCAAACGGAGGCCCACAGAGGCCGAACCAACCCCACGCGCTCCCTCCTGTCGGGGGCTTGATTTGGAGAGAAAATAAGTGGCATAAATAGGTCACCGAGAGGCCTGGGGCAGGACTGGCCCCCACAGGTCCTCGTGTGTACGGCGGCTTTGGAATGGCCGCTGGGGAGAGTGTGTGAAGCAGGATCTGGGAGTGGGAGGTGCCTGAACTTGGCCGAGCATCCTGTGCCACTGGAATCGGAAGGGTCTCTGAAAGGCTGGCCTTGCCCCGCCCCCCCCAACCCGCTTGCTCGCCCGCTTTGGGAACGAAAGAGACACAAAGCCCAGAGCTACAGAAAGAGGAAAATCTTCGAATTTAACCACATAGAAGCAAAACATTTCTGAATTATATAACAGACCCACAGATGAGGTGTGACATCTGGGGAGAAAATATTTGTTACGTCGTAACGGAAGGATTTGTATCCTCCCTATACAAAGAGTCCCTAAAAATCAATAAGAGAAACCATCACACAGAAATGAACAATTGGTTCACGCAAGAAGAAATACAAACGGCCACTGGAAAGACAGAAAACGAAGCTTAGTCCCTCGTGGTGAAATAAATGCAAATAGACTCGCGAACGAGAAACCACCTTTTGTCCTTAGAGTTGGCAAAACAGTAAAAAGATCGGTCACCTCTCGCGACGGTGAAGGTGGGAGTGGAGACCGCTGGGGGGTGCTTGTGACGATCAGGAAACGCTGCGTCCCTTTGAACGCCCGTCCAGTTCCGGGGCTCACACACGTGAGTCTGACCCAAGTGGCAGCCGGAGCCGGCCTGGCGTTCCAACGCGGTTTATGGCGGCAGATGCTGGCGACAGCCGCGTCGGGCGGAAGGGGGCGCCTGAGCGGCCCTGGCCGGCGCGGACCCCGGGGGCCCCGCCTCAGAGCGGAGGGGTGGGCACGGAGCGCTGAGCAAGGCCGTGCGGGACGGTGCAGGCTGGAGCCCCACGTGCCGTTGGGGACCGCATGTGTGTGTGTGTTTTTTTTTTTTTGTAGAGGAAGAGGCTCCTTGAAAAAGGTGCATGAGGAAGTGCCCGAGGCTTCGGCGGTTACTCTGGGGAGGACTTTCAGTTCTTTCTTTATATTTATAATTAAGAGGCGGGATTAGCGTCCTGTGTGTATGTGTGTGTGTGGGGGGTGCTATTTTTTTAAATTAAAAGAAAGTTTAGGTTTTCAACTCCATGCTGAAGCCATGTGACGCTTCAGGGCTACGTGATGGCGGGGTGGCTTTCCACTGGGGGGGTCCCCAACATGCTCGCCCGGGGTTCCCAGGACGGGGCAGGCTTCCAGCTGCCCTGGGGTCTTCTGGGGGAACCCCCCCCCGGGTAACGGGGAGGCCCCCCACTGCGGAGTCCCGTGTGGTCACGCCCCCACTCAGGGCCGAGTCCTCATCAGTTAAAGGGGACCTGTGACAACACCCACCGGGGTCAAGGCCAGGTCGCCCGGTCCAGGCAGGTGCTGAGGGTGGAAGGAGGGGCAGCCCCTTCCCAGAGGGCAGGGACGCCCCGCACACAGCCGGAAGGAACTGGGTGAGGGAGCCTGCCCTGTGAAGGTGGCTGGCCTCAGTTTCCCCATTTGTGTCGAGGCCCCGCCTCCAAGCCCTCTAAGTCCCCCAGCTCTGCTTTCTTGGCCCCTTTACTGCCTCTTGGCTCCCTCCACCCCCAGTGGGCGCCGCGGCAGGGCAGAGCCCTGGGTCCCAGGCCAGCGTGTGACCTCTCCGTTCCCCGCCCCCACCATGAGGCTGCAGAACAGGTACAGGGAAGAACAAGACATTCACCCACCAGCTCCTGCTGCTTCCCGGCCCACGGCTCGGCTCCGTGGGCGATCCTGGGGCCGAGGGAGGCCCCGGAGCTGGCCAGACACCTTGAGTCAGGCCTGGGGTCCGGGCAGGCCCAGAGGGAAAGATGGAAGCCGGGCAGAGGGGGCAATTGGAGGCACGAAGCACACCCATGTGCTCTCCAGCCTGGCCTCACCCCGGCCACACTGGCTCCTCCTCACTGCTCCTCGGACACCTGTCCCACCGTGACCCCAGGGCCAGTCCCTCTGCCAGCAACACCCGCCCACCCTCATTCTCCCGCCCGTCAGGCTGGTTTGTCACCTTCCGCCTCGCACCCATCAGTGCCCACAACCAGTGGACCTGCTCCTTCAGCGGCCCCGCTCCAGTCCCACGAGGACACTCTCTGGGCTGGCCCACCCGCCCCCGAGTTCCCGGTGCCCAGCCCAGGCCCGGTGCGCAGGGGACACGTAACGGCCGGAGGAAGCGGATGGGACTGCAGTCCCATTTCGCAGGTGAGGCTCCGAGGTGAGGCCCGTCCTATGCTCGTGCGCCCAGAAGCCCAGCCCGGGCAGAGGCGTGTCCTCCAGCCCAGGGAGTGGAGAAGCCCCATGCAGCTGGCGGGGCCACCAAGCGAGCCTGGAGGCCCGTGTGTGACAGCAGCAGCTGGGGCTCCTCGCAGACCCAGCCCCCACCCCGAGTGCGGGAGGGAGGAGGAGCGGGCAGGGAGGGAGGGAGGCAGCAGCTGGCAGCTGGCCCTGGGCCAGCTCGGAGCCTCTGTCTGCCGGGAGGGCAGTGCTGGGGCTGGCTCTGTCTCTCTGTCCTCATCCCTCTCCATCTCCCTCCGTCCGTCTGTGTCCCTCTCCGTCATCCTCTGTCTCTATCTCCCCTCCTCAAACTTCGCCTCCGCTGGGGCTGGGGCCTGGGCCCATTCTGTGATATTAAAATCCCACTCGCCTTCACCTGCCCGCCAGGACGGGCCCTGCCTCGGACCCCCTGCCCCGTGGACTCTGTCCCTCTCCAGACGGGGAGCCTGGGAGATGCCTCTGACGGGCTGGGGGACCCCAAGCACGTCCTATCGCCTCGAGAGCCTGTTTCTAGTCTGTGGAGTGCTGCGGTGTCCCTCGGGGCCTGGCCCTGCTGGGCGTGGCATAGGCACCAGCGGGCCCTCAGGCTGGCCCACCACGCCCGCCCTGTGGCTCTGGGGCTGGGCACTGGGCCCACTCTGTGACATGAGAATCCTCAGCCAAGTTCTGGGGCCCCACCCCAGGTCCCACAGCAAGCCAGCCTGGCTGAACCTTGCCACTGCTCCCCGACTCAGGCCCCTGAGGCCAGGCCTTTAGGGGGGTGTTGCGAGCAGTGAGGAGGGCACTGTGGGGACCCCGAGCTGGGCACCCCTCCCAGAACCCTCACCCCCATATCCATATCCCCCAACCCCTGCCGGAACGTCAATCCACCGAAGCACTCTGACAGTAGAATCCAGCACTGCAGAAAAATCCTCGGGGGGGCTGCAGCTTAATCTCCCCTGATTTGCATTTTTGCATATTAATGATAGCAGAGCTGTTAATTTTGCTGCATTATTTTAAAGGCACAGAAACTCCGAGCTTTCGAGGGGGTGAGGACAGGGCCTTTCTCGCAGGGTCTGGGGGTATAGGATCCCTCGGGTCACAGGGCGCCCCTCGGGTCACAGGGCACCCCACCCCCAGGGGACAACAGTGTTTTTGCTTTTGCAATTGAGGCATCGACCAGGGATCTGGGATTCTGGAATTTTCTACAAGTGGTTCCATTCTTGAGCATCCCATACTGATAAAGTTGAGAATTTAGGATCAGAATCTGTCCTCAAACCTTCAGCTTTGTCACAGACTCCAAACGGTGCAATCAACACCGCCTCCTGCGTCCTGGCCGGAACCCGGGCCGCTCCAACCCCTTCCCGCCCCCACGCCTGGCGCCCACCCCACGTGCTCGTCCTTTTCCTGAAAGGTCACCTCTCCCTAGAGGCTCTCAATGCCACTCCGCACCACGCATGTGTCCAGTCCTCTCCCCTCCACGTCCTCATCGCGAAGCTGGCAAATGGGGACAGAGCGGCGAGGCCAGGGCTCTGCATCACGCAGGCCTCTCCCAGAGCCCTCCCCTCCCAACGACCCGAGGTGCGCACCTGGGCGCGTGCTGCCACCTGGTGGCGCTCCGGAGAGAGGCCGCGGGTCTTCTTGGAGGCTCCGCACCAGGGAGCACACCCTGCGCAAGGGGACCCCCAGGAAGCCCCCGGGCGGGGGGATATAGAGCCAGCCAGACTCCCCCGGACCTCAGCGCGCAGGCGCCAACGGGCGGGATGTAGGGGCCTGGATGGTGAGGAAAGAAGTGGGGGCCCCATCCGGCTGCCCCATCTTGACCCTGTGTTGACCCCTGTGGACCCTCCTGTCCCCTTCTCACCCTAATGTAACCACTTGACGCCCACACTGACCCCGGGCCTGACCTGGTCGGAGACGGGTCTGCCCAGACCCGGACTTTCCATTGCGCTCGCGGGGACGAACGTGCAGCGCAGTCCGCACCGCGGCCGACGTCCACCAGAGGGCGCTCGGCGCCCAGAAATGCGGGGGCGCTCGCCTCGCGCCGTTCCGATCTGCGCACGCGCGTGCCCGTGCTCCGCGTGAGTGCCTGAGCGCGCGCGTGTGCTCCGGCCGGCTTGGGCGTGTACGCGGCGCATCTGGGCTCGGGCACGTGCGCACGCAAGTCCACGTGTACCACAATGTGCTGGTGCATGTACGTAGCTCAGTCTTGCGTTCGCCAGGGCTCACGCACTCAGGCTTACCGACACACACACGTGAGCTCACGTGCACCCGGGCGGCCTCCTGCATGCTCTGCGCTCTTGTGTACTCCAGCATGTTCGTGCGCGCATGTGTTTACGTTTACATGTGTTCTGGCATGTTTCTGGGTGGTGCACACATGCTGCAACAGACATTGGCTTGGGTACAGGGTGCTCAGGTGTGTTTACACGTGTACCCGTCCCTGGTATGTTCGTACATATTTGTGTGTTTGAACGCGTGGGGCGTGTTTGTTCACACATGTGCACATGCGCCAGGCCCGCCCACGCATCCACGTCTCCTTGGGCTTTGATCTGGTCACGTGCCCTCCGTCAGGCATGGTTACACGTGCACGGTCTCCCGTGTGGGCCTGTGTATTCACATATGCACATGTCCCAGCAAACGTGTCCTCCTGCTCTGGCGTGTTTGTGCATGTCCACACATGTACCCGTTCAGGCTCAGTGTCACCTCTGGGCAGTGCTGTACCCCTGTGATCCTCTCCCCGACCCCGTTTCCTTCGTTCCCCCAGTCTGGATCTGGACTGCTGCCTGGCCCCCCATGAAGACCTGCGCTCTGGGAAGTGTCCCTCCATGTCTGACGCCCAGTGGCACCCAGTACACAGCACAGCTCAGAGGTCCCGCTGGCAGAAGGATGAGCCCAGTGGCCCCCGCGATCGTGGGGACCCAGGCCTGGCCCCGACAATGCAGCCACAGCCAGCCAGCCCCAGAGCTTCCTGCCAGCCCCGCCGGGACCCTCCCTGTTCCCCTCACCCACTACCCCTGCCTCTCCACTCCCAGGGCCAGGGGACATGTCGCTGTTCCCCCCACCCCGCAAACTCCTCTTCGTCCTACAGGGCAGGGCCCTCTTCTGGACACCTTCCCTGGTCTTCTGGGCATGAGCAGACGAGAGGCCACCAGTCCTGCCAGGTGGCCTCGGGTGGCCCGGGCCCACTCTGCAGTCAGGAGCCTGTCATCAGTGGTTCCTCAAAGGTGGGCCTCTGGGGATGGGTGAATGCTTGTTCCCGGGTGCCACTCATGCTGTTTGTGTCGCTGACCAGCTCCCCAGGAGACTCTGATGTGACTACCCCTCTGTCCTTCCTTCCGACCCTGTCTCCCCTCCTTCCCGCCCTCTCTCTCCTTCCACTCAGACCCTCTGTCACCCCCTGGCTCTGGCCACTCCCTCCGCCCCCCCCTCGCGGTCCCCATGGGCCATCTCCTGGCAACGGTGGCCATGGGGTCAGCTACTGAATCGACCTCCTCTCACCCCTGCAGCCCCGACCCCTGGCCCCGGAAGGTGACAAGGAAGTGGGGTCAGGCCTGGGTGTCTGGGCTAGGGGAAACACCATGGGGTTAGGACCGGGGTCCCCCGGCCACAGCAGCGTGGTGAGACTCGGAGAGGGTGAGAGGGTCTCTGGGGGTGAGGTGAGCAGGGTCAGAGGTCAAGTGAGCCCCAGGCACATACAGGCCGTATGACCCTCCTGGACCTCAGTCGCTGTGTGTGAGGCACAGTTCCCCACCCTCCAGGAGGAAGGCTGAGTCCTCGTCCCCAACTGACAGCAGATGACAAGGCCACCCGGCCAGGCACCGGTCAGGGCTGCGGCCACAGCACATCGGACGCCAAGTCCGCCGTCTAGGCCTGAGCTGGGCGCCACCCCGGCTCCTTCTCCTTTGGAGGTTTTCCCAACGCTCTCTCCCTGGTTGGTGGCCTGGTGGGGACAGCTCAGCATGGCAGCCTGAGGGGTGGGGGCTGCAGGCCACCTTTCCCACCCAGGTCCGTGAGCCGGGCCTGCAAGCACATGGATCGCCAAGCGGGTTTGTATAGATAGATCCCAGGACAGGTAGCCTGGGCCCGGGACGGGATGCACAGGGACCTCGGGGCCTGAGTGGGGTCTCTAGGGGTGGAGGGGAGGGCACAGCAGGGTACAGAAGGCCCCTGGGCTGCCCTCTCCCCTTTCCCAGCCTCAGTTTCCCCAACGGGGGCGGATGAAGATGTGGAGAAGCCTCCTGCGGCCCCTTTCGCAGACAGGACCTGCAGTTCAGAGAGGTCACGCCGCGGAGCGGGGGCAGCGCCCCGGCTGTGCTGATGCGGGGCGCCTGGCTTTCCTCAGCATTGAGCTGGGGTCCGGTCCCGACTCGGGAGGGCCCCCCTCCCGCCGGCCCGGGCTGGGCTGCCGGCCCTTTAAGAGCCTCGTTCGGGCGCCGCCTGGGGGTTATCGATCGCAGCCTTGGAAACGCGATTAGATTACCGGGCTGGGAACGGCCGCCTGGCGGGGGCCGCGGGGGAAGCGCGCGGCTTCTTGTAAACGGCTCCCCAAGGGCGCGGGGCCGGGGTCGCGGGGGGCTCGCTCCTGGGGGATCCCCCGGTGCCGCCGGCCCGGTGCTCCCGGGAGAGGGGGTGCATCCCCGCCCTGCCCCCCATTGTGTGAATTCGGAATCGGAGACGCGGAGAGGGGCGACGTGCAGCCAGGAAGATGCGTTTGTCCCGCCGCATCTAGGGAGCGCCTCGCGGGCGCGCGCCTGGGCGGGGCGCAGTCACCCCGAGGCCGCTGCGCAGAGAAACATAATCAAGTATTATTATCGTTCTTATTACAAACAACGAAGGCCTGCGGCTCGCGCCTGGCCCAGCTGTCCCGCGAGGCCTCCAGGGGGCTGTCTCTAGCCACCCCCGCACCTGGGCAGGGGCGGCTATGTCACGTTACACAGATGGGGAAACTGAGGCCCAGCTCGGGCGAGCCAGAGGGGCTGAGCCAGAACGCGCAGACTCCCCGCTTATTCCTGGGGAGCCTTCCTGGTGGAGTCACTAGAGAAGGGAAGGGAAGGAACTGGTTTTGGGGAGGCCCAGCCCTCCCACCGACCTACCCCCGTTCTGCACGCGCAAAGGCCTCTGGGGGGTGCTTGGTAAGAGGGGGCAGGGCTGAAGGCAGATCTAGCCCCGAGGGGTGGGCTGCAGAGGTGGTGAGTGGGAAGAAAGGATGGGCCACCGGAGGTTGGGGGGCTCGGGGTGCCCCTTCTACCCCCAATTTCTGAAGCATTGGGAAAGCTGCACTTATCCAGGCCTGGCCCCCCGCGCTTGGATGCGGGGGCGCACAGGACCAGCTCGCCTCCCGCTCGGCACAGACGGCCACCACCACGCACGCGCCGACAGTCGCTTGAGAACCTGGTGTGTGCACAGCCCCGGACCCCGCCTGCCCTCGCCAGAGCACACGTGGGGATGCACCGCAGCAGCTGATTCGGGTGGCCACCCACACTCACCCCAGATGCATTCTCAGATGCCCTGTTCCAGATGCTCCCACAGTGAGCGTTTGTCGATTGACTAAACAATAGTACTTAGCAATAATGGTGGTAGCAGTAAATTAAATCGCAGCGGCTCAGACTGGACTTCCACTCTCAATCACCCTCCCAGCCTGGTCGTCCCGCAAACGCCCCATTGTTCAGTCATTCCCAACATTTATGGAGTGCCAGCTGTATGCCTCGGCTACCTCCTTCACCCCCTTGACAGCCCTGTGAGGCAGGAGGTAGGACTGACCTGGTCTGCAAAGGGAGAAACTGAGGCTCGGGATCGTTTGGGGCCTTGTTCACAGAGCCTAGAAGGTGAGATTTTAAACCTGAGCCCGTCTGTCTTACCCTGCGGCTACCTTTGAGGAGAAGGGCTTGGTCACCTATTTCCGACGGCCCGAATGCGGGGAAACTGAGGCACAGAACCAGGGAGGGACCGGGCGTCTCCCAGAGCTTCCAGGTGGAGCCAGAAGGCAGCTGCAGGCGAAAGCTGGAGAGGAGCCAGCTTTGGGCCACAACCACACAGTATGGCCGGCCAGCCAGGGGTGCTTCACCAGGGGCCACCTGCATGGAAGGGAAGGGACCTGCCCATTGAGGGGGGCGAGGGCAAGGGGTCTCAGTAGAGCGGAGGTCCAGGGAGGACCCCAGTCCAGCCGGCTCAGCCAGCCTGAAGGGCCCTGCACACAGCAGGAGCTTAATAGATGCAGAGCGAGGGCTCCACAGTGTTGATGAGAGGAACTGCCTGGGCACACCCTGTGTGGGGGCCGAGCCTAGGGCTTCCCTTTGGGAGGGGCCCCTATGTCCTCCCAGAGCTTCCCCCGCACACCCCGGCTTGGGGCTCCCCTGAGAGCCCCGCCTGCATGCCCCTCCCACAGCTCTGCACCCTCACCCTGCCCCTCCCTGTCTCTCTGCCTCTCTCCCCCTCTGCCTCTGTCTCTCTCCTGTGTCCTTAGCTGCATCTCTCCCCACTTCTCAGCTCCTCTGCCCCCTCCCCAGCCCCTCTCAGCAGCCATTAGCTGTGACTCCAGGTGCCCCCTGCCTCCCCAGCCGTGAAGAGCCTGGGGAGGGGGGCTGCCGCCCACAGACTTCAGGAGCTCCATGGACACTGCTCCGCCCCTCCGCCCTGCCAGAGCAGGATCGGCAGTGCCATCGTGAAGCCTTGGCTGGCCCCCTGCCCTGTCACCCCACTGCAGTCAGGCGGAGGGGGGGCTGGGGACTCCCAAAGGGCTGGGTCATTGGGCAGCTGAGAAGGGACATGCAGGACCCAACCCTCCCTCAGGCCCAGTCCTGACCCGCATGCAGGCTGGTGAGTCTCTGTCTGGCCCTGTCTCCCCAGCCCAGGGCTCCTTAAGGCCCAGGCGTCCATGGTGGGTGGACGCTTGGATGCGGGGAGAGGCGAGAACCACCATCCTCCAGGCCTCACCTTCCTTCTGCCCAGTCCCCACAGCTGGGGCTGGGAACCCTCACGGCTGCTAGGGAAACTGAGGACAGACAGGACGGGGTGCAGAGGAGGGCCGAGGGCCCCTGGAGCCTGGGTGTCCTTCCTGCAGCCCCTGAGGGTGGCAGAGACACCACCAGTCAAGGGCTTGGGTTTGGACCATCCCCACCTGGTGGATCCCCCCGGGCCCCTCCAAATGCCTTCCCGGGTGCCTCTGGTTTCCCCCAGGCTCCCCCAGGCTCCCTCCAAATCCATCCCAAGTCCCACCCCGGTGCCCGCAGAGCTGCTGCAGGCTGGGGGAGCAGGAACACCTGCGCCCAGAGGGGAGAGGATGTAAGGCCCCAAAATAGCAGGATGTGGGGAGGAGGGGGGAGGCTATGATACCAGGGGCCTGGTGGGGGCCCAGCGCTGGGGAGCCCCAGGATTTAGGGGTGAGGAGGGGCAAGGAAGGGAACTGGCTTGGCCAAGGCTGTCAGGGCAGGCAGGGGGGCTGGGGCAGGGGGGCAGGGAGGCTGGGACGAGGCTGAGGCAGACCACACGACCAGCAGGCGACCTGGATGCTTGGACAGGCCAGGCTGCCTTCCTCCCAGCCCCTGAGGCCCCGGGGTGGGGAGCGGGGCGGCCGGGAAGGGGTCCGGGCTGGGAAGGGGTGTCGGCCAGTGGCCGCGGCCCTGCCGGCCCCTCCGAAGCAGTAATTAAGGGCTCTGGCGTTTCCGCAGCGTGATGTATGTGTGCCTTAACTGATCATTTATTAGGGCACTGATGGTTCGTCAATATTAATTCATTTATTTAAACAACTCGGCTCTGTAATGAAGATGTTGCCTGGGAGGGGGGCCGGCGGGGCCGGGCTCAGGCCGGCCGGGGTCTCCAGGGTTTGGGTGAAACATCCTTGCAGGTCGGGCTGGGCCAATGCCCTGCTGGGCTGGTGGGGATACCGAGGCCAGAGCAGGAGGGGACTGGCCTGGAGACCCCGCGGTGGTCAATCAAGAGGGTGGAGGGACTCGGACTGAGCCCCAGGACGCTCGGCCCCGCTCACTGCCCCCTCCCCTTCCTGCTGCCCCGAAGGCTGGCTTTCTCTGTCCCCGAGCCATGCCTCTCTGCTTGGCGGGTTTGTCCATGGTGACACTTAAGAACAATAATCGGATCCCATCCCCTTGCATAAGAGCCTCCCATGACCCCCATGCCCCGCGGGGATCCCCAGCTCTTCTGTCTCCACGGGCCTCCCCGGCCCCCCTCATCCAAGGGCCCCCAACACGCTTCTCACCTGGGACCGTCATTTCCTCACCTGGGTGAGGAGAGGGACTCTGCCCGTCCCCGAGCACACGCACAGGTGGCGCTCGGCCAGTGCCTCCCCCTTCCTGCAGCAGACACTTCGGGGCCCCGGGTCTCAGCCCCTTGGTCCCTGTCATTTCACTGCAGCTACAGCGGCCTGTGCCATGAGCACAGGTGCTTCCTCCGAGTCTGCTTCTGGAGGCCTTGAAGGTGAGGGGCCCACGTCCCTCCGTGAAACCGAGGGACAGGTGCCCATCCTCCACCCATGGCAGGGACCACTCCGGGGCGTGTGCCTCCCTACCCCGGAATTCCTGGCAGAGGGACCGGCACCTGCCAAGGCTCCGAGGTGTGGAAGGGCAGCCTTAGACATCCCACTCGGCGCTGGGGACAGCGAGAGAGGCTCGGGGCCCGTTCAAGATCCTGTGCTCTTGCCGGAGGTGCCGGGGAACCACGGTTTCAGGCAGGGAAGGCTGAGGCGCGTGCCCCGGTTTGGCCTCTAGATTTATGACCACTCAGGTGCCGATGGGAGCGAGAGCCCCCCTGAGAATCTAACGGGGTGAGCACACACAGCACCTGCCACGGGCCAGCCTTTGCGCTCTCTCTCAGAGGCGACGTCACGCCGAGGCCAGAACTGGCGCCCAGTGCAGGTAGCCGTCCTGCCCGCCTCCCGTCCGCACACAGCGGGGGGCAGCCTCCCCAGCCAGCCCAGCTCCTCTGTGCGTGAAAGAGGGTCCCCTGCACCTTTCTGCACAGCTGGAGGCTGCCGACGCTCGTGGGAGCCGGGCTTGGTGGCTCGGTGTGTGGCCGACCTGGCCTGACTCTGGCTGGTCCACGGGGAGACACCCACACGTCTCACGTCTGGGTCTCCCCACCGCCCACAGAACCTTCCGGCAGCTCTGACAGTGTGGGAAGCGGGCAGCCGGGGCATTAAAGTTAACTTCCTGTTAAACAGACTTAATTAGTGTTCTCCGGTCCCACATAAATTAGCCGTGGCCGGCCACGGAGGCTGGACGCCGATCGATGGGCAGCTGGACAGCGGCGAGGAATTGTCCAGCTCAGACCGACAAGGGCTCACGGCTTTATCTTCCCCAACCAGGCCCAGGCAGCCGGAGCGGGGTGAGCGGGTGGGCGGGGCAGTGCGCTGAGCTTCAGTTTCCACCTCTGTGAAATAGGGCGATGCTCAGATGAGGTGAGGTCGGCCCAGAGTCTGGAGAGGAAGAAGGGCCAGCCCGGTGCTGAGTATCACCCCCAGTTAATCCGGGGGAGCGGCCTGCATGCGGCCACGAGGTCCTTTGTCCTTCCTCCGAAGGAGCCGCAGAAGTTCCTTTAAGCGCGTCCCCAGGGGCCTCGGGCTCCGAGGACTGGGGTTTTGCGGGTGGTCACCTGGGGAGGGGCCAGGAGGGGCAGAGAGTCCCCAGAAGGCCCTGCACCCCAAAATCTGCCAAGGGAAAGGCACACCCTAAGTCTTTGGGAGTCAGTGGGCTTGCACAGGGTGGGGGACCCCGGGAGATGGAGGCTGCAGACAGCTCAGGCCACCCTGGACAAGCCCCGCCTGGCACGCCCTTGCCCACCCTGGGCCAGGGGGCCAGGCGGAGGGCTCCGGGAGCCCCATCATTACTGCATGTCTACATAAAGGTCCTGTGAGTACCTCGCGAGCACCCACACCTGGCCTGGGGACCACATGGGGCATGGCCTCTCCGCGGTAGAGACAAATGAACGTCTAATTAGAAACCCGTGCAAGCGGGGTTCACGGAGGGCGTCCTGGAGGCGGGGGCACTGGGCGGAGCCCTGGAGGAGGAAGGGCTGAGGGGAGGGGTGGCCGAGGGCAAACTGATGTCACCACGAGGGGGTGGCGAGTGAGGGGGTATGAAGAAGCTCCAGAAAGGCTCCACCCTGGAACCGTTCCGGAGTCGAGGGAAAGGTTTTGGGGTGACACCTTGGGCAAAGGGTAGAGCCCTGGGGGCATGGCCTGTGTGGGCGTGGCCTGCACCGAATTTTTTACGTAGGCGTGGTCTCGGGCCTGGCTTTCCCAGAGGGGCGTGGCTTCGGCCTAGGTATGGAGTGGGCAGTGTCTCCCCGTTTGAGGCCCAGGGCGCAGGTAGCAAATACCCTCTCACCCGGGTAGGGGATTTGGATAAAATTGAGACCCGCGAGACCTGTCTCAAGGTCCCCGAGGCTGGTGGCAGATAGAACTGAACACGACTCCCGCCAGGGGAGCAGACCGGGTCCCGAGGCGGGGGACCCAGGGCTGGGGGAGGAGCCTGAAGGGGCGTTGGAGGGCCTGCTTGGGGGGCTGCGCCGATCGCCAGGGCGGGGGCTCTGGAGGACGGGGAGCTGGCTTGGTGAGAGGACACTGCAAAGGCCCTGCGACATAACCCGCAAGGAAGTTTGGCAGGGTCTGGGGAGCAGAAGAGCCTCAAAGACCGGTGGGAAAGTCTGGGTGTTGCTGAGAAGGAAGCAGCCGTGGGGGCTTCTGGCACGTGTGTGTTGAGGGCGGCACGATGCAATTTTAATTTGGAAAAGTCGCTTCGGACGCCGCATGGGGGACAGGCAGCCCAAGGCAGGAGGGAAGGGAAGAGGAGGTGCGTGACCGAGGCCCAGGCGGGAGTGGGGGGGCGCCGCGGACTCTGGGGGTGCAGACAGCAGGAGCAGCGGCCAGATCTGGGACGGACTATAAAGGGGGTTTGAGGAATCCCGCCCCCTGCTGGCGGGGGAGGAGGCACAGATGGTCCGTTCCCTTCTGCCCCAGCCTTTCACCCCGCACCCCCTCCAAGTCCAGCCTGCCAGGCCTCCTGCATCTGGTGGCTCCAGCCGCCTGGAATTCTTATTCATAAAACACATTTCTTTTGGCCCACCCAGCCTGTAAGCAGGGATCCGAACCCCGCTCTCTGTCCACCGTGTCTGGCGGCCTGCCCCCCGCCCCCCACCAGCTGGCCTCCGCTTACCCCCATGAAGACCACGCTGGAGTTGCTAGCGGGGTCTTCTGCAAATGCACCACCCTGCGTCTTCATCCCATGGGGCTTCTTGGGGCCTCGGTTTACCCCATTTGTGAAATGGGGGTGACTTGTGACAAAAAGCACAGTTCCGAAGCATCAAGGCCAGGCCTGGGAGCCAGAAACGAGGTTTTTGTGGGTGACGTGAGTTAATGCCTGCTGCCCCGTTGGTACCTCGCCTCCTACAGGGGCGGCTGGAGCCCCGACTCCTGGGTGTGTCCCCAGAGCCTGGATGTGGCAGGGTGGCAGGAAGGCGGGGAGGGGCTCCGGGGAGAGGATCCCCCCTTTCCTTTTGGCGACTGGGCGCCCCTCCGAATTCATGTGACTGGCTTGCAGTGAGTCTCCCTGCCTCTGAACCTCGGTTTCCCCAGATCCGAAATGGCTACAGCTGACGGTGAAGCCCCCGCCAGAGCTGGGGAGAGACCCTCATCTGCCCCGAGGAGCCTTCTTCCCCGGCCCGCCCCGCCCTGCATGCCGGCTTACACCCCCCCAGAGGGATGGGGAGCTCACCCCCTCCCGGGGCCCTGCGGAGGGTGGTTTGAGATGTGTCAGGCTGGGCCCAGGGATGGGTCTGGGGAGGCAATTCTGAGAAGGGGTGGAGACAGTTCTCAGAAACCCCGAGACCCTGAGGGACGGCTTTGCCTTCTCAGAAATGCTCCCCCCACCGGCTCAGGAAGGCGTCTGTCTGAGCAAGAAGTGCAGGCCGCTGTGGGCAGGGGGCTTGGCGGGCCACAGACAGTCCCCCGGCCCCAGGCCACCCCGGACCCTCTGCTCCCCACCCCAGGCGCCTCCATCCTTCTCTCGCCTTGGGTGCACCCTTCCCGTCCCTCACCCCTGTGACTTGTCATCTGGTCCACCCCAGGTAAATCACCCCCAGTTCTGGGCTGACAACCCTTGAATCCAGGATTCACACCCACTTTGGCTGTGCCCCACCCACTGTTCGGGGAGGGGGTGACGCTGGGACCCGAGCCCTCTCCTACCTGACAGCCCAACAGCCATGCCGAACACCAGCAGCCCCTCCAAAGTGGGGTATCTCTGGGTCCCCTGCCCAGGAAACACACTTGGCCCAGGTATCTCTCTCGGTTGGCAGCCCTGGGGCGTCAGAGCCGCCTCGATGTCTGGGATGGCCACCCCATGCTCCAGGCTGACCTGACCAGCTGCTGCTTGCACGTGGCTGGGGCCCCACCCGGGCTCCCCAGGAGGCAGGAAAGTTCTCTTTGTTTTGTGTTGACTCACCTGAGTCTCTACCTGTCCCAAGTCACCACAGGAAGAACACCTGGGGAGCAAATTGGGGGGCTGGGATGAGGGGGCACCCCTGCCTCAGTATTGGGGTGAAGGCACCGATAGGAACAGAAGGAACATGGCTTTGCACCGTGACTCCCAGGGCAGACCCATCCCCTGCTGAAAATCCAGATGGGTCTCGCCTGGCAGGTAGGGGAGGTGGGGGGAGGGTCAGACCCTGTGCCTCACTCGTGGGGTCTCCCATGGGGGCCCCACTTTTGTAAAAGCTCTGTGCCCTCCCCCCAGCCCCTCGGGCCCCGCATGGCCCTAACTGCCAGGCACGCCAGCCCTCCCTCAGTCAAAATTCCCAGGCCCCGATTTCCACCAGAAATGTCAGGTGTCACACCCACCGGAATGGTTTCTCCTCGTTTCGCGTGTCCCGTTAGAAAAGGGACACGTGAAACGAGGAGGAATCACGAGTGTCGGAGAGGAGGCGGGGAACTGCGACTGTGACCCTCGTGTGGCGCGGGGAGACGACCTGGCATCCCCGGAGCTTTCAAAAATTGAGGGAAAATCGATGGAATATAAATCCAACGTTTTAAAGCGCACAAGTCACTGGTTTCGGTGCATTCACAGAGCTGTGCAACCAGTACCTTCGCCTAGTGCTAGAACCTTCCATCACCCACGAGACACCCCGTCTCCATCAGCAGTCACCCCCCCAATCCCTGTCCCAGCCCTGACAAACTCACCCACGTCCTGTCTGTGAACGGAGTCACGCGCCGTGTGGCCTTGTGTGTCGGTGTCTCACCGAGCGTCCTGGGTTCGGGGTCCGTCCACGTCATGGCGAGTGTCAGCGTCTCCCCGCTCTTCATGGCCGAGGGACACTCCCCGTGCGGACGGCCACGTTGCGTGTGTCCACCGGCCACGGACAGACACTCGGGTGGTGTCCACCCTCCGGCGGTTGTTATGGGTTACGCCGCCGTGGACGTCGCTGGACGCGGACCTGTTTGAGCCCGTTTTCGGTCCTCTGGGACGCGGACCCCGGAGCACGGTTGCCGGTGGCCTGGTGACTCCGTGCTTAGCTCTTTGGAGACCGTCACACTGCCCTCCGCAGCGGCCGCCCTGCTGCTTCAGCTCTGAATCCCCGTCATCCTCGGGGAACAAATAGCGTCTGAGAACGTGGGCGGGGAGCGGAGCATGGCGGCAGGTGGCCCTGGTCTCAGCTGCGCAGACCACCACCGAGACCACCCCACACCCTCTTTGGCCTCGAGCAGGTGGGGTCAGACCACGTGGCGGTAGAACCCTTGATTCAGAGGCTCAGTTTGCACAAGGTCAGCACTGCGGACAGGAAGCAGGGGTCCCCTCCTCCTGGCGGGGGTGCAGGTTGGGAGTGTATGAGTCTTCTGCGGCTGCTGGAACAAGTCACCACAAATCAGGGCTTAAACCACACACACTGATTCTCTGACGGTCCTGGGGCCGGGGGTCCCGCACGGGCCTCACGGGGTGACCCAGGAAGGGCAGGGCCGGGCCGTGTCCTGAGGCTCCCGGGAGAAATATCTCCAGCCTTTTCCGGCTTCCAGAGTCACTGCGTCCCAGGCTCATGGCCTCTGCCCCCTGGTTATAGCCAGCGGCACGGCCTCGTCCATCCCTCTATGACCCTCCCGCCTCCCCCTCATGAGGACCCCGTGAGGACACTGGGCCCCCAGAAACCCAGGGTCGTCCGTCTCAGGGACCTTGACTCAGTCCCGCCTGCAAATCCCCTCTGCCACGTGAGGTGACACGTCCGCAGGTCCCATAGATTGGGGGTGGATGTGTTTGGGGTCCGCTATTCAGCCCACCACAGAGGACACCCCCACATACTCAATCTCCATCACCCCTGGGCCCCCCGTGGAGCAGGGACACCTTCAGTTTGTAGGGAAAAGTTCGGGCCCCTGGGACTGGATGGTCTCCACTCACTCACTCACTCACTCCGGGACTGTGGGGGCAGAGCCTGCCGAGTCCCAGGCCTCCGCTGTGGGACCGGCTTCACGGGCGTGTGACGTGCAGCGGGACCAGCTCCGCAGACGGGCCTCCAGCGCTGGCCGCGGCTCCGCACGTGGTTTGGGCCTCCGCGGTCTTGGAATTCTTGCTCGTTTGATCTCTTGTGTTTTGCGAGTGGAGTCCGATGAGACAGCGGAGCAGACAGGACGCTCGTGCCACACGTGTGTCCCCTCTGTTTCCGGCGGCCCTGCTCACACCCACCAGCTTCCTCAGCGTTAGCGGGACATTCGCGAGCCCAGAAGTGCAGTAAAAACAGCCGGCTCGGTGCTCCGTTGGTTCTGGGGGCAACAGGACACACGTGCGTGTACCATCTACGAAAAGCAAGCGGTGTGACTTCACGATTCGGCCACACGTGTTCCGTGCCCTAGTATTTATTTGCACTTAAGACTGGCATTGCACAGTAGAAGCCATCGCGCTCCTGCAGCTCGTTCAAATTTAAAATTTTTCTTCATGTAGGATGACACGGAAGAGCAGATGGAGAGAGACCGGGAGCCGCTGTGACGGAGGGAAAAGCTTGCACTTCAGCGCCTGGAGTGACACCGCTCCCCACCTCTGGAACGGGCAGCGAGCCCGCTGCGGTGAGCCCTGCGTGCAGGCTGTGTGCCGGAGGCGGTGTGGACAGACAGAAACGTCTGCTCTCTCAGATCCCACGTCCGCGTGAGCTATCACATGACGTGAGCCATGGAGGGAGATGGACAGGGAGGGAGACTGGGGAGGCTAAGGGGATGGTGGTCATTTATTTGTGACGTGCACGAAGTGCCTACTTTGTGCTGGTGTGACGGCCATTTGGTTTTGAGTTGTTTGAGTGAAGGCAGGGACTAAAAAAATCTCAGGGAAGGGCTTTGATTGGCCAGTGTGGGTCACGTGCCCTGTCATGGACCAATCACCATAGCCAGGGGGAGGAGATGCTAAACGATCAGCTGGCTTGGGTAAGATACCCACTCTCCTCGCTGACGCGTGGTTCAGGAGGATCCCTCAAGTTGGGAGCAGACAGGGCTGGACACGGACGCCTCCAGACCCAGGCAGTCAGGGCCACGGTGAAGGGTGAGGTGCAGTTGTGGCCACAGGCTATCTTTGAGACACAGATGGGGATTCAGAGGAGGGGGCATTGGAGCTGGGACTCTGAGGGATGGGTAGGAGTCGGCCTGGCGATGACGATGGAGGGCAAAGATGCAGCATCGGTGAGAGAGAGAGCACGGCCATCAGGGTAGTGATGGAGGCCGGCTCGGCCACGGCCTGAACAGCCTTCCACGCCAAGCCAGGACAGTGGGACCTTTGTCCCCAGGCAAAGAAGAGCCACAGCAAAGGTTTGGAGCTGGGGAGGTGTGTACCGGGCCTGCAAGTGAGAAAGAGCCTGCTGAGGTGCGTGCTGGGGACGGTCTAGCTCAGGAGGCAACAAACTACGGCCTAGGGGCCAGATGTGGCCCTCGGCCTGGTTTTATAAATAAAGTTTTATTGGCACCCAGCCACACCCACTCATTGATGTATCGTCTAAGGGGCTTTTACTGCAAGGGCAGAGCGGGGCGGTCCCGACAGACACCGTCTGGCCCACAGGCCTGAGACGCTTTATGCTCTGGCCCTTTCCAGCCTGGTCTGGAGGGGTGACAGCAGAAGTGGGGACACCCGGGAGGAGGCAAGGCCCTGGGCACCCCAAACCAGGACGAGCCTGTCCCAGGGATTCAGCTAGATGGCCTGGTTGGGGAGGGGCCGTGCGTCTAGCTGAGAGGCAGGCGGACAGTGGGGCCACCACTCGTGGGGACGCGGGAAGACCCCGAGGCCAGTTCAGAGGGCCGAGTCGGGGACCTGGGATGGGCCGGGGGTCTCAGGAGAGGGGTGCCCACACAGGACGGGAATCTTCTGTGAGGTTTAGCGGCCGAGGCCAAGGCCTCTGGTGGGCCTGGGGGCCGCCGAGCCGGAGCGCACCGGGCCACGCGCACCGTCCACCTGGAAGGTCTGCAGCCCGGAGGTTCCGAGCGTCCCGCCGTGCCCAGGAGGCCAATGGCCAAAGGCCAGGGCAGAAGTGCTCGTGGGGGCCACCGCCGGGCCGGGGGCGCCTCAGAGTCCGGAGGGGCTGAGCTCCCGGGCGCTCTGCACAGGAGCCCCGCCACCAGTGTTGACAGCGTGGTCGGTACATGGTGTCGCCGTAAGTGACCATGCCAAGGTGCCTGTGCCGTGCGGACGAGGCTGGCAGGGGTTTGGGTCCGGCTCGGGCAGAGCTTCCGGTGACCACCGGCGACTCAGGGGTCTTACCCGCACACGACGGGGACCCCGGGACCTGCTCCGCACGCCTTGTGCAGCCCCTGCTGTGCCCGTGGAAGCCCTGGACAGCGCCGCTGGCCTCGCCCTGGCGGCCTGCCTGGCCCGGCGCCCCAGCACCCCGCCTGGGCCCCGCCTGGCACAGGCTCGGGGTCCACGGATGCTGGAAGGATGGGCCGTGGGGCGGGCCCTGCGATCAATAGTTCCGGAAGCCGGGCCGGGCGGCCGCCTGCTGTCCCCCGCTCCGCCCTCCGGGAAGGCGGATGGGACTTGGGGACCCTCTTGAGAGAAGCCGGGCACCTGCCTGCCGCCCGGCACCCCTATCTGCCGTGGAAGGACCCAGTTCCTGGATTGCTCCGATGGGGCTCGCCGTGGCCTCCGCCGAAGCCTTAATAGCCGGGGCCTGATGTTTTATTGTTGGTTTAAAAGTGTAATTAGTTCAAGTGTAAACAGAAAAAACCTGCTTAATTAAGAATTTTTAAACAGGGGCATAAAGCTCCAGCGGAAACATCGGCGAACCCCTAGAGCTGCTTTCATAAAATCGATCGGAGGAGGCTCCAGCCGAGGGCAGGGGCCTGGGGGGGTGCAGCGGGGGCTGGGGGGAGCCTTCCGGTGCTGGCCACTTGCTGGCCAGGGCGGGGGCCTTGGGGATCGGCCGGTTTATGACCAGGGTCTCGGGACCGGTGCCTAATGATTTTTACGCACTAATGGAGATGACAGTTGGCCAAGACAGGCTGTTTAGGAAGCGTTTATGGGTGGCCTGGAGCCGGTCCCATGACCCCCCAGGCTGGCTGGGTGGTGTGAACCCCACCCCCGGCCAGGAAGGGCCTGGTGCTGCCCGTCCTCTGGGCCAGGCGGCCAGGCGCGCTCTCCATGTGGGCCACCCACACAAGGCGTCGGTGGATGAAGGCTCTGTGGTCACTGAGCCAGCTCCCGTCCCGAGGGGCCTGTCCCTGTGTCCGCCAACGCCCTCTGTCCCGCAGTGTCATGGCCTTAAACGTCCCACTCCATTCGAGCAGCTGCAGCTTCCACCCGGGCTGGGCGGTGTCCACAGTGGCACCGGAGGGCTTGGTGCAAACCGGGGCCCCGGGGTGCGATCGTCCGGCGCCGGCCGCTGGAGCAAGGCAGATGGGACTGTCCCCCATTCTCAGAAGATCAGGGAGGCCCCGGGCTGGGTGTCATTGCTCTCTGAGTCCCAGAGTCTGGTCATGCTCAGCGACAGGAGCTTGAGAAGAGAGAGGGGTGACAGACAGCTGAGTGGTTGACGGCACCGGACACCAAGGTCCTGCAGCCTGGCGCCTGGGGGGTAATGTTTCCGGGGGCCTGGGGACGAGCTGGGCAGGGCCTGGAGCAAGGGCTCTGGCCCAGCCTCGGCTCCCTCTTCTCTGTCTGTCCGTTCCTTACCCCTCCCCCACCCCCCATGATGCTGGCAGTGGGAACATGCAGTGTTTTAAAAGCAGTTGGCAGGTCAGGGGGTCTGGGGTCCCCCTTGCATTCGTGCAGCCTCTCAGGTGGAGAGGGATGCTGATGCTCTTCAGCTCTGTTTCCCAGGGCTGCCTTCGGGCCGCCCAGCCCTGCTCCTCGTGAATGGGGACAGGGACGGGAGCTGGGCCGGACTGTGGTCCTCATACTCCAGGAGCTACAGGAATCCTGTGTTACTGTCACTGCGTCCCACACAGCCACACGCTGCCCCGCTGGACAAGCATGGACACCAGGGCCTGCCCAGTGCCCACGGCGACCCAGGTGCCCGGCTCTGAGGCCTGAGCTGGGAGCAGCGGAGCCAGCTGGAGCCCGCTGAGAGGGTCCGGGACGGAAGCCGCCAAAGGAGAGGACCTTCTGCTTCCAGAACGAAGAAGCCACCCACAGCGGGTCCCGGCCCCCAGCCGCTGGGGTCTGGAGAGGATGAGAAGCTGCCTGAGGCAGCACAGCAGGCTGGGGCATGGGGACCCTGGACCCTGGCTTCTCACTGCCTCCATCTTTCTCCGTAAGGGACAGAAACGAGCTGGGTCCCGGGCAGCCTCCTGCCCTGGTGCCGGGGGTCTCTGGGTTGCCGCCCCCCCCAGGGTGGCGGGTGCTCCCTGCAAATCATAATGATAAAAACACACGCAGGGAGGTTTGCAGCCAGCGTCATGGCCACAGCCTGGAGCCCGCCGGCTGCCAGGCGCAGCCACCAGGACAAATCAAGGGCTGGCGAGGGGGCAGGGGGACTGGTCTCCTCTGGTTGGGAGGCATTCGCTGGAGCGGGGGAGGCCGGGCCGGGCCATTGGGGCGCCAGATGTGGGTGCCCGGGGCACACCCCCGGGCCAGCGGTCAGGACTCCGCCTGGCTCAGCCGCGAGCATCTGTGGGTCACTCTGTGTCCACGCTGGATGGAATCTGCATCTCGGTCTCTGTCTCCATCTTGAAGTCCAAGCTAAGATCTGAGACGTCCCCCCAGAAAGTGTCCCCCCAGGGCCCACACACCCCGCCCTGCAAGGCTCCACCGGCTGGGATGGGCAGAGTCAAGGCCCAGACTCCCACGCACACCCCAGGCTGAAGGTCACATCTCAGGCTGAAGGTCACGTCTCAGAGAGTTCGTCCAAGGTCGAATAAATTCCCATCTTGTGAAAGCTACGAATTTCCATGGGAAAATCCGATTCTGGCCACCAGGCTGCTGCGGCCACCTCAGTCTCACTCCCGGTGGGGTGCCAGCCCCCCCCCTCCACCGCCTCCCTGGGTATGGACCACCCGAGAGGTGAGCTCTGTGCTCCGGATGAGCAGACCCGGCGGCTGCTCCTCCCTTCCCCACCTGTTTGAACCTTCCTCCAGGTGGGGCGCTGGCTCAGGTCCCAGCCCCTTGGAGCCTCAGGCTCTCATCTGTAAAGTGGGGGCAAGCTGCAAGAAAGGCCTCTGGTCCCCCAAGACGCCCTTGGTAGGGTGACCTCCACAGGCCAGAGGCTGTGAGTGCGAGAATCAGGGAGCTGGACTCGGGTGGTCCAGAGACAGGCGGCCGCAGGTGAGGCTCGATCTGGCAGCACCGCCTGGTCACCAGGACCCTAACGGAGTGGCCAGCAGTCTCTTCCCTCCCTGAGGCCCAGCAAGAGAGAGACAGAGACAAAGAGGAGCG
>NW_024350324.1:752407-759075 GCF_902729225.1 Pteropus medius
TAGAATGAAGCCAGCCTGCGTCTGTCCGGAAGGAGCCCCAAGGCCCCGGTGACACGCGTCACTGGGGCGGCAGACTGCGACGAGAGTGTGTTTTTTTGCTGTGTTCTGTTTGGTTTGGCTGAAAAGATTTTTACCCCTGCCTAGAATAACATAAATGTGGTTGTAATTTACGATTTGCTGCTAGTGCCTCTGTCCCCAGAGAACAGAGCCCCCTCCCCAGCCGGGCTCTGAAGAACCCTTCCCGCTTGAAATTTCCACTTCGTCTCCCTCTGCTCGTTTCCGCCCCTCCAGGCCTCTGAGGCCTGTCTTCCTCCTGCCCCCCACGGTGG
This sequence comes from Pteropus medius, assembly GCF_902729225.1. NCBI lineage: Eukaryota > Metazoa > Chordata > Mammalia > Chiroptera > Pteropodidae > Pteropus > Pteropus medius. The sequence continues at coordinate 752,737 of NW_024350324.1, forward strand.
ACGGAGTGACCCTCCCCAGCCATAAACCCTGTGCTGAGGGGACTGGCTAAGTGTCGACTGGAGGAGGGGGAGACAGGCAGGCGGACAGGGACACAGGTGGGCGGACAACCCAAAGGATGGACAAGTGGGTGGTGTGGGGTGGACAAGAGGAAGGGTTGAGCGCAGGACCTGGCATGTCGGAAGCGATCCAATCAAGTGTTAGCTCGTGGTGGGCAGATGGCGGGATGAATGAATGTCTGGGCAGGTGAATGAATGAATGAAGCCGTGATGGATGAGGAAATACATAGGTAGACAAGAAATACATAGGTAAATGAAAGCCTACACTGATATACGAATAAAGGTTTGGATGGATGGGTGAATGGACGGATGGATAGATGAATGATGGGTGGATGATGGATGAATGGATGGATGGACAGGTGGATGAATGAATGAATGCATGCATGGATGGAAGGGTGAATTATGGATGATAGCTATATGAATGGCTAGGTGGATGAATGAATGATGGATGGATGATAGACAGATGGATGATAGACGGGTGGATGATGGGCAGATGGACGGGTGGATGGGTGTCTGTAGGAATGAACAGAAGGACGAATGCACATATAGATGTTGTCTAGACAGGTGCATGACCACACACATGGATGGACGAACAGATGCATAGACAGACAGGTGGACAGACAGTTGTCCCCGTGTGTCCCACGTCCAATGAGGCGCTTCCGAGGCTGCGCTGGCTCTTCTAGGGTTGGTCGTGGCCCTCTGCTGCCCTCTGGGTGTCAGTTTCTCCCGCGGGCTCGCCCTGGGGGAGGGGACACGTGGGGACCCAGAGTCCTCTGTGCTACCTCTCAGATCTCTCTGTACTCTCCTTCCCAGGAGCACGGAAGGGGGTGGCAGATGCAAAAAGGTAATTAATCGACGGGGTGGGGGAGGGAGAAGGAGCGCTAATACCTCGAAGACTCGGGGGACACACTGTCAGCTCCTACCAATTAGTGGCCGAAACCTGTGTGGGTCCTCTCCGCGGTGCGGCCGAGTTGATTACTCTAATTAATTTTGCATCGACCCTCATGGATCCACTGGGAGAACTCCGATGGGCCTGGGAGACGGACGCTGCCAGCCTGCCCACAGTCCCCACGGCCCAGCCTCCCCCACAGCCACTGGGTCCCTCCCTTGCTGCCCGGTCTGCAAGGTCAACCGCCTCCCCATCTGCCCTGCAAGGCCCCAGGGCTGACGGGTCCCTCTGCAGAGTCCAGACTGCCAGGACTCACCTGGGCCTGCCTCACCTGCCTCTGGCCAAGCAGGGAGGGGGCGCCACTGAGAACGGACAGCGGTTCCTTGTAACGGTGACAGGGAGGAGCTGGAAGCATGTCCCAGGGGACCGGATAGCTCTCAGCTGGCCGTGACACCATTTGTGGTCATTGGAGGCTGCCCCCTGAAAGAGGAGGTGGGTGGCAGGCACCCTGAGGTGCAAATGCTCACAGCTAATGGAGCGTTACCCGCCGTGGCTTCTGGGGACAGCCAGGCTCACTGTCCCCCTGCACGGAGACTTCCGGAATCAGAGGATGTGTTAGTTTCCCATTCCTGCTCTAACGAGTCATCACAAACTCAGTGCCGCACGACCACACACACTGATTCTCTGACAGTCCTGGGGTCAGGGGTCCCACCCGGGCCCCGTGGGGTGACCCAGGCAGGGCAGGGTCGGGCCGTCCCGAGGTTCCAGGGAGAACCATCTCTGGCCTTTTCTAGCTTCCAGAGGCTCCGTGTCCCTAGTCCCGGCCCCTGCCTCCTTGTCACAGCCGGCAGCGCAGCCTCGTCCATCTCTCTGACCGTGACCCTCCCGCCTCCCCCTTATGAGGACCCCGTGAGGACGCTGGGCCCCAGGAACCACGGTCATCCCCATCTCAGGGTTAAGATGACTTAATCCCATCTGCAAAGTCACTTTGCCAAGTGAGGTGACACTCAGTGCCAGGACCGGGATGGGACGTCTTTGGAGAGCCATCATTCTGCCGATTACTGAGACAAGGCCACCGTCCATCGCTGATCAGAAGCTGGATCCGGCCACGCCTGAGTGAACTGCCTAAGTCACCGGGGCGAAGGGAAGACCCACGGCAGGAGTTAACCATCCCCCCGCGGAGAGCAGCCTGGCACCGGCTCCCGCCCGCCTCCTCCCCGCCTCCCCATCCGAGCGGCGTGACCCTCTGCGCACAGTTCGGAGGCCGTGGGGAGGAGTTCTCCTTCCCTGCTGGATGAGTCTTCCCTCCAGGCGCACGAGGTAGCCCGCGTCCCAGCGAAGATCAGCGTTTCTGCCCTGCCGAGGGCTCCCTCGTGCTGCCCACCAGCCTGTGCCCCTGAGGTAGTCGCTACCCGGACCCCCATCACCGAGAATTGGCCTCACGTGTCCGAGAGGCAGGACGCACTGGTAGCTTGTGCTGTCTCCTCGTCCTGTCGTACTCCACTGTCTGGGCCTCCCATTCATGTGTCCGCTGTGCTGCGGGTGGGCATTGGGGTCACGTGCAGTTTGGGCCCCTCGCGAGCAGATCTGTCTTGTGTGACGGTCATGTGCGTGCGTGCGTGTGGACATAAGCCCCTCACCGCCCCGGGGCATTTTCTCAGGAGCGGAATTGCTGGGACCCGGGGTAAGTAGAGATGGCTGGTCTCCTCCCGTGGTAAGTAGAGAAGCCCCACTCGTGGTGGACGAGCGTTCTCACCCCTCCACGACAAGAACCCATTCACGCCGTTTTCTAGAAAAATCTCAGCCCCCACGCGCCTGCCCTCACTTCAGCATGACTGAAAACGAGAATGGAGAATGTGAGAACTAAGAGGAACTCAGACCTTCCAGCTCCAGGACACAGGGCACGAGCGTCCCGTGGTCCCTGGAGGAGATGAAGGAAGACGCGGATCTTCTGGAAAGAAGACGAAATACCCCAGGTGAGGGGCTAAGGCGAACGCCCGGTCTGGAGGGGCTCGGGCACAACGGAAAGGAACAAACAATGACAGAACGACATTTCAAGTGTCGTTAGACGTGGTAGAAAACAGAATCTGCATTCCGGAAAACCAAATCCAGTCTGATAGAATATTCCAGAAGGCAGAGGGGGAAAAAAATAGACAAAATGAACACACTGGCGTTCCCAGACAGAGCTGCACCGCACGGTCTGGCCGAGAAAACATCCTTCGGATGCAGACAGATCCGGATCTATAGCCCCAGAAAGGGCTTCCACTTGGGGGACAAAATGAGAATGAGACCATCAACACCTGCATCTCCACTGGGAAACCTTGGCCTTTCAAGACCAAGAGTAAAACACACAAGGATGCAGGTGAAAACAAAGAAAAGCCGAGAAACCGTCCCACCAAGAGGAGCCCAGGGGACAGGAGGACGAAAGGTCCTGTGGGCATCCGGGGTGGGAAAGGGACATTTAGGAGAAACTAAGGAAATCTGAATATAGGAAGAGCTTTAGTTATTAATCGTGCATCGATATTGGTTCGTTAATTGTGGCACGTAGTAGCGTTAGTTTATAGCGACTCCCTGAACGATCTTAAATTTTTTTCTGTAAACCGAGAACTGTTCTAAACCATTAGGTTTCTTCAGACGAACTCTCTACAAAAGAAAAAAACGCAGGCAGGCTGGGTTCAGATTTCTCCTCCACAACCTCACGTTTTCAAGGCAGTAACGCATTTTCACCAAAAGAATTAAAAAGGAGTTAAGGATGTGAGTGACGGACGGTTCACGACCCGGATGGCGGGGCTGCTGCCCCACAGAACACACGTGTGTGAAGCCAGCGTGACGTACACGTGAAACAGCTGACCGTTTTATTTGTTGTCAGTTACACCTCAATAAATCTGGGGCGGGGGGGGGCGCGGAAAACGGAAGGAAGCAAGAATTAAACATTACCCTGCGTCTGCACGCCAGCCGACGTGTGATTCTGATTACGAGACAGACCCCGAGCATGCATTTTGAGAGATGACGTCTAATTCACGAGCATAATAACTTCATGGCGAAAAATCTGTGACAGGGATGGCCGATGGGTGTGGCGTCCACAGATACCGTTCTTTTAGTAAAACGGCTCATTTGAAAAACACACGGTCGCCGTCGTTTTCACCTGGAAGTGACTACTTGTAGAACGATGACAAAGTGCTGTATTTTTCCCCCAATTACTGAAGAAAATAGATCCGAGAAGACACTGACCGCAAGCCAAAGCAATCAAGCAGTCAATAAGACACGTTGGTGGAAAGAGAGAAAAGATAAAATCGCATCATCAGAGCAAAGCCTGAAATCCCTGCTATGCACAAATACACGTAAATGAGATGAACTCACTTGTTTTTTTTAAAGACTTTCATTTTTTTTTTTTTTTTACGAGAGGATAATAAATGTGACTTCATATGTACAATACTGGAGTCAGGGGTCTCAGAGAGATAGAGATGGTTCACAATGCCCTGTGGGATTCTGGAACAGGAAGGGGCGAGAAAACGGGGAAAAATGCAAATAAATTGAGGAGTTTAGTTCGTAGTGACAGATCCATATTGGTTTCCTAGCTGTGAAAGATGTGCTGTTGGTCATGTAAGGCAGGGGTCCCCCAAATCCCGGGCCGCGGACTGGTACTGGTCCTGGTCCGTGGCCTGCGGGGAACCAGGCCACACAGCATGCGGTGAGCAGCGGGTGAGCGAGCGAAGCTTCATCCGTATTCACAGCCGCTCCCCGGTGCTGGCATCACCGCCTCAGCTCCGCCTCGGATCATCAGGCCTTAGACTCTCATGCAAGCACCGGCCCCTGGTGCCACAAAGGCTGGGGACCGCCGATGTAAGGTGCTAACGTCGGGAATTTCTGTACCATCTTTCCAATTCTTCGGTAAATGTAAAATCATTGCAAAATAAAAAGTTCTTTTAAAACATAGGAGGCGTCTCGATGAGCTTGGGTACGGCGATGAATTTTTAAATACAAAGCGACGATCCATGAAAGGCATCATTGACGGGCTGGACTTCGTTAAAATTAAAAACATCTGCTCTGTAAAAGTCACTGTCAAGGGAATGAGAAGACCAGCCACGGACCGGAGAAAATATTTGCAAAAGTCACATCTGTCTGATAAAGGACTGTTGTCCAAAATACTCCAAGAGCTCTTAAACCTCAATAATAAGAGAACAAACAGCCCACTTTAAAGACGAGCAAAGACCTAGACAACACCTCACCAAAGAAGATACACAGACAGCAAGCCGGCACACAGAAAGATGCTCCACATCCTATGTCCTCAGAGAAATGCAAATTAAAACAACGAGACACACTCCACGCCCCTCGGAACGGCCAAAACCATGCGTCGACAAGGACATGGAGCCACAGACACTCTCGTCACTGCTTCTTACACGGCTAGACGTATCTTAAGCTTACAATCCAGCAGTTACTCTTGTTGGTATTTACCCAAAGGAAGTGAAGACTTATGTTCCCGTGAAAACTGGTACACGGGTGTTTACGGCAGCCATTCGCAATTGCCAAAACGTGGACGCCACCAAGACGTCCGCCAGGAGGTGACGGATAAATCGTGACACTTCCAGACAAGGCAAGAGTGTTCGTCGCTGAAAAGAAATGAGCTGTCTAGCCACGAGAAGACACAGAGAAACCTTAGACGCGTATGACTAAGCGAAAGAGGCCACTCTGAAAACGCTGCCTACATACCGTAAGGTTTCGGCTGCATGACACTCTGGAAAAGTGTATGTGAAAGTGACCCGCAGTCGTGCAGGGCCAGGCGACGGGGAAGGAGGGGTGAGCAGATGGGGTGCAGAGAGGTTCCAGGGCAGGGAGGCTGCTCTGTGTGGCGCTGGTATGGCTGTCGGGAACCTGAATGTGTCAAAGGCTGTTCGATGTCGCAAGCCGTCACACAAAGGAGAGAGCCTTAGAAATCCAGGAGAAAGTGGGCACGTGCCTCCCTATAGGTCCTAAGCTACCGCTCTTAGCATTTCTCAAAGGAATAAACAGAAAAAATAAGATTGGCCAGGATCGGTGCAGTTTAAATAAACGAGATCAAGCTAATAGACACATCAAACTCCGCTGTGGCAGAGGACGACATTTCTTTCCGAGACCAATGGGACGTTGCGAAAGCCAGCCGCCGTTTAGGCCACAAAGAAATCCCCAGGACACTTCCAAGGGTAAAAAGAGTATTGGCCGTATTTTCCAACCACGATAGATAAAACTGGAAATAAATAACAAAGCAGCAAAAAGAACTAATTCCTGGGTCAAAACGATCCTGGGCTATTTTACAAATAACGATGTCGGGAGACCCTCGCTGAACCACACGGCGGTGGCTGGGTGCAGGTCCGTTGCCTAAATGCTTCCATTGCCACAGGAAAAAAAAAAAAAAA
>NW_024350324.1:759086-761959 GCF_902729225.1 Pteropus medius
AAAGAATAAAATTGGCCATTCAAGAAGAGAACAGCCCCCAAACAGAACTCATAAAGATAAAAGCCCAAATTAATGACTTCGAAAAGAACAGAACAGCAGAATTAGTAAATACATCCCACGGCTGCTTCTTTGAAAAAAAATAAAACACTATAAAATAGATAAACTGGCATGTGTAATCAGAGAGAGAGAGATAGAGAGAGAGAGAGAGAGAGAGAGAGAAACACAAAAGAAAATTTGGAATGAAAGAGGCTACGGAACCATAGATACTGAAGACATTTAGATGCGGGAAGATAAAATGGTGTAGGATTCTAGGCTAACGAACGGCATGGAAGGGATGATTTTCTAGGAAAAACAAATGATCAAAATTGACCCCCGAAGCAGCAGAACGCTTAAAGAAAAAACTCGCCAGAGAGCTTTGCCTTAAGACGACGCCACAGGGCTTTACCCAAAACAATCGACAAACGTTTGTGCACAAATGTTTATGGCGGCACCGTTCAGAGTGGGCAAAAGGCGTGGGAAACCCGGTGTCCATCAACAGGTCAGCGGATAAATAAATGTGGTACCTATGCCCACACGGGGCAGCGTCACTCGGCCACGAAAAGGGGGCAGGCGATGACATTCACCATGATGTGGATGGACCCTGAACACACGAGGCTTGGGGAGACGCTGGACACAGTGGGGTGCGGGCGGGGGGCGGGGACTCCCACATTTGGGATAAGAGGCAGAGTCTTCTCCCTTTCCTCACTGAGGGGGAGAAGCTTTGAAACCAGAGGGGTCCTGGCCGCACAGACGCGCTGAATCATAACGCGGTGGCAGGTGGCGTTAGGTGCATTTCACTTCGATTTTTTAAAAACATGAAAATAAAAGAGAGAGATGATGTGGGACCCAGACGGTTTCACGGGGAAGTTTCTTCAAGGTCGAAGGAAGGTCACACGATGCCACACAGACGGCGCGCGCTCGAGCGGAGCCCCGGAAGCCTGCGTCGCCTTAGGAACCGATGTCTCTCTCCCCGGCACATTCGGCAGAATTTTAAACGGAGAAAGAAACGACCTCGATTTCACTCACCCCCCCCAAAGCACGGAGCGTGGGGAGTTCTCCCATCCTGGGTGACCGGCGTCCTGTCCCCGATTCATGTCCAGGAACCCCCTCGAGAGGGCCCTTATTTAGAAATGAGGTCTTCGCGATGTCATCGGTTGAGATGAGGTCACCTGGAGCACGGCGGTCCCCAGATCCAATGACAGATGTCCACGGAAGAAGGCCACGTGAAGACCCGGAGAGACACACAGGGAGATGGCTGTGTGACAGAGAGGCAGAGACCCTCGAAGGAATGACAAAGATTGTTGGAGCCACCAGAAGCTGGGGAAGGACACGGACCAGACTCTCCTTCAGCGCTTCTGGACCAGAGCCAGCCCTGGTGACACCCCGATCTCAGACTCTCGGCCCCCAGAAGCGTGAGGAAATGGGTTCCGTTGAGTTTGTGGTACTTTGTTACAGCCACCCCCATCGTTTTACGATACCAGCAGACCCAATACGAAACCTGCCGAGGATAAAGCGACAAAGGATTCTGCAGGCAAGTGTACCAAGTAAGCCCGCGTCCAGGTGAGTCCGAAGGATGGATGCAAGAGAAAACCATCACCGTTGATTCAGGCTGGTCCCAGGGTGGCAGAAGCCGGAGCGTCCACTCCACACCCTGCGTCCAGATGGGTCCTCGGTCAGAGGACAGGGACCTGTCGCCCGCGAGTAAACGCCGGACACGTTTGATCGAAGTTCTGGGTACGACGGGAGGAGAAAGCTCTGCCCTTCACGTGATGAGGAGATGGACTCGTCACCACATGGACGTGTCAAAGACCTCTCGAAGAAAGAGGGTCCGGAAGTGTCCTCTACTTCACGGGTGACCGGCATGAGCCTCGACTGGGGACAACGTGTCCGCGTGGGAGCAGAGAACTGGACGTGAGCTGCACGAAGCCAGTTTCCCCAAACCCCTGCGGCCCACGGCACCTTGGACGGGGTGTCGCTCCTGCCGATGGGGCCGTGTCCCTCCGACCTCACCTCACTGGTCACCTTTAAACGGTGCCATCAGGAGATGCCAGGAGAACTTACAAAGGTGCGCCCAGGAACTCGGGATGATTACGACGTAGATACGCAAAACCCGCAGCAGCTTTCCGCAGCCGGGCGAGAACACGTTAAGAAAAGATTCATTCAGAACAGCAATGAGAACAAAGCCTCAAACGTCTTCAGAGCGGGGGTGGAAAAAAAGAGTAAGACACGTGCCAGACTTTAAAAAAAAAAAACAAAAAAACGCAAAACCACTGAAGGACAAAACAATGACATGAAATAAATGGAGACGTGTCCCAATTATGGGCGAAAAGGCCCAATAATGCAGAAATGTCAATTTCTCCTAGATGAATCCATACATTTTTGTTTCGATACCAGTCGATATTGTAATCAGATTTTCTCCCCCACAGGGTGAATGAAGGAGAGCGGAATGGAATCGCCGTCAAGTTCACGGGGGAGAGACCGCATTTGGGGCCGGCCAGGGTTTCACGCGCAGGGTGGCGGGAATGGGGGGTACCATTTCTGCAAGGAGCTGAGAGCTAGGAGAGGGATCTGTTCCTGTCCCTCCTGTACGGCTGGACGCCATATGAATATAATGAAGCAGCCGTCTGTTTCTTAAACCAAAGACGGTCCCGCCCCCCGACCAGAGGCTGCCATTTCTCACGACCTCCGGGGGTGGCCGTGAGATGCTCGTGGCAGAATTCGTTGACTCCTTTTTTTTCAAACTGGAAAGAATCTAAATGTCTGCATCCATCGGGGTCTCCACCATGGCCAGCGATTGTAAAGCCAGTCCCCAGTCTGCAGCCCCCCTCCTTTGT
>NW_024350324.1:762327-766609 GCF_902729225.1 Pteropus medius
TTAACAAATGTTTTGGCAACTTGAGGCGCCCCAAGGATAGGCACCCCTTAACTCCTCCCACCCTCCAGTCTCCGGCAAGAACCCCTCGTTGGCCAAGCCCAAACGGAGACCAAGGAGTGAGAAATCTCACGGGATGGCCTCACAGGCACAGAGCGGAGCGGCAAAGGGCAGAAAGGGGTGCGGGGGACAGAATTTATCCAGCATGGCGCCTATGATACAAGCATGGTTACGTTCCCAGCGGGGCGCACACACAAGGGGAGTATTATGGAGCCACCAGAGAGAATGGCGCTTTCTCACGCACGTGCAGAGAAAGTCGCCAGCATCTCGTTGAAAGAACGAGGCGCCATCTAAAGCAGTGTGCGCATTAGGACGCTATTCGTGTGAAGTCACACGTGTCCGCACCCCGTTATCTGGGCGGCGAACGTGGCCCGACAGGCTGCAGGGCACAGGCCCCCCTGGGTCAAAGCCTGGTGCGCCACGAACCGGGTGTGTGAGCCTGAGCAAGTGGCTTGGTCTCTCTGTGCCTCAGTTTCCACATCTGTGACATAGCGAGCCACCGTCCAGGGGGGATTAATCCCTAGCCCACGAGGATTAAATGAGTTACCGAGATAAACACTGCGAACAGCTCCGGGCATCCATCCAGCGGGCATTCAGTAAGTGGGAGGTTAACGCTTGCTGAAGGCTCTCTTGTATTGTTTGCATTCTTTTATGACGAGCGTGCGAGAGACTATAAAATGCAGATAAATAAAGCACAGGGAGGAGAAAGCTTTATACGTGGGCAGTGGAAGCACGCTCATGTTGGGAGAACAATGAATAATTTGAGGTTAGTCCGAGGTATGTCATTTGGGAGAGGGACTTCCTTAGCGAGGAATGGAAGGCCCAAAGTATAAAGGGATGATGGGTAAATTGGGCTGCGTGAAAACTAAAACACCATCAGTAAAAACGGAAAGCAAATGAGAATCCTAGAAAAATATTAAAACATACGTGGCAGAGTTAACATCCCCAGTGTATGAAGAGATCTTGTAAGCCAACAAAAAAAACATCGGCACCTGCCATAAAAAAAAAAAAAAAAAAAAAAGGCAAATCATCAGAACAAGCAATTTACAAAAGCAATGACAAATGGCCCAAATGAGATGTGATGATAAACACGAACACCGTGGGCTACATATCAGAGCAGCAAAACTAGAAAGGCTGGAAACAGTCACGGCCAGGATAGAAGTGGCCACCTCCTGTCGCCCAGTGAGAATATAAAGGGCACAGATTTTAGTACAGTGATTTTGGCGACAAGCCCCAGAAGCTTATTTTCGAGCGACTATCCTTTGACTTACAGAACCGTCGGAGGTTCGATGTGAGGATGCTCCTCCCAGCATTGCTGCTAACGGCAGGACTTTATAAAGACGCGAACAACAGTGCTGGGTTAAATAAAGTTGGATATTCAAAAAGTCAACTGTAGTATCCCCGTGCGGTTCAGCAATTCCACTCCTAGGTATATGCCCCGAAGAACTGAAAACACGTGTCCCAGCGAATGAGCGTACACACGTGTTCGCAGCCAGACAAGCCACGCAGCCAAGAGGCAAAAACGGCCCAAATGTCCCTCGATGGACGATGGATAAACGAGACGTGGCCCACCCACACTGGGGGAGTGTCACTCGGCCATGAGAAGGGGGGAGGCGCTGGCCCTCGCCACAACGTGGACGGACCTCGAACACACGACACTCGTGAGCGACGGCGGACACACAAGGCCACGTGGTGTGCGATTCCATTTATGTGACACGTCCAGGTCAGACAGGTCCACAGACAGGAAGCGGGCGAGTGGGTGTCAGAAGCTGGGGATGGAAATGGGAGTGACCCGCTCATGGGGACGAAGTGTCTGTCATGGCATTCGATAGTGGACATGGTTTCACGATTCTGTGACTATGCTTAAAAAAAACCATGTTGAATCGTACACGTTAAAACGTTTTAGCTTATGGTATTTGAATTTCACCTCAATCTTAAAACAAAAAGAAAAAAAAACACACTCGGTTATCTGGGCAAACACAATACAGCGATCAGACATTATCCAAAAGGTGGATAGCCGCTGGCTTGAAAGTGTCCACAGTATCACAAACAGCATTTCGGTTCTCTATGGGACAAATAGGTGTCTTCGTGTCCCCAGGTAGACCTGCCTCAGAAAGCCTGAACCGTCACGGGCCAAAATAAGAGAGGTCTAGATGTCTTTATGGGGTTCGGGAACCGGCAAAGTGCGTGAAAATCCTGGGGACACTCAGCTCCAGTCTATGCATGGAAGACAGTGACCGGCCAGCGATAATGCCTCAGGGTGCCTTCTCCTCAGGGTGCAGCCTCAGGTAACAGGGTCCCGGTGAAGGCCAGCAGGTCGGACTCCGACCGACCTCTGCCATTTGCCTGTGCGTCTAAAATGATTCCAAAATCAAAAGTTTATTTTCGTTTAAAAAAAAAAAATTTAAAAAGGAGAGAACTGATGTTTCTCGTTCTCAGCAAGAAAATGACCAACGATTACAATTTCTCCATCTTACTTTCCAGGGTTTTCTAGTTATATCTGCCCCCAGTGACGTGTGACGTTTTTGAAGCAGAAACACCTGCCACCTTTCGGTGCGGGCCGCAGACAAGGCCCGAGGCCGCTTCTGTGAACTTCTTCAGTTCGTGTGTGTCGTGTCGCATGGATATACGCGTCCTCGTGGGAGAATGCCACAGTGTTCTCTCTGGAGCCTTGAGGTGGACATTTTCTGCGCCGGCAGGTGAATTTTCTTTCCCACGATTTCACCACCGCGGACACACAGCGTTCGCGTAATAAAAGATAATAAAGGAATTTATTTTTCCACCCCTAAAACTTCCCCGGTGGCCTTGTGCGCATTTACCCGATGACCTTTTCCAATACCCTCCGTAATCGATCCTTAATCGAATATTCAAATGGACGCTTCGAGCGAAGGCACGGTGATTCGGCCGCTTCGATGATAAATAATATTTCATCGCCTGCGCCCCGCCGCCCCCCGCGTTCCCCCTCTTCGCAGCCCCGACATCTCCCTTCCCCCCACCAGCGTCTTGCAAGCATCTTTTGGTCTTAAGAGTTCCCCGGGGAAGCCTTGTTCTAAATGAGGTGTAAAAATCTAAGCGGCACACACGAAAAAATGGCGTGAGGTTAGAATCAATATTCTCTTCACAGAGCCATTGATTAACAACCATATTCTTCATTTATTAATTATGAAAGGGTTTCAGAGCGGCCGGCTCCTCTCGCGGCGACACGGCGGCTTCCTCCATCCCCGCCTCCTCTACTGCGGCACCCAGTCCTCAGGGGTACCCTGTCCTCAGCACCTCCCTCGGGGCCTGGGAAGAGAGGAGGCGCGGGCCCAGCCAGGAGCAGAGTTTGGGGATCGACCTCGCCGCAGATGATTCCATTTCTCTGCTCCTGTGCTGGTTTTCATTTCTGCCTCCTCTGCGGGAACAGGAGCTCGGCGCAGGGACCCCGCCTGGCTTCCCCACCCCCCACCGTGTTTCTGGGGCCAGGCGCACATGCTCAATAAAGATTTGCTGAGGATCGAGCAGGTGGAGACGGGGGTGACGGGGGGCGGCCAGGGTCGGGGCTCCGGGCAGGCAGTCAGAGAGAGAGCTGAGCCACAGTGAAGCCTCGTGGGTTGGCCCCTGGAATCCAGCCGAGGCCACCGCAGAGGTGGCAGCGGGCTTTGGCTCCAGGCGGTCCTGGCATCGCCCCTCCTGCGTGGGCTCCTCTGTAAAAGGGGCACCTTGTTCCGGTGAGGTGGCCCTCGTGCCGGCCCTCGTCAGGGCTTAACCTGGTTGTACACATGAGGGTGAAGTGCCCTCAGTCTGGGGACTCGTTGGGTAGGGGCTGAGCCAGACTCACCTTATCCCCAGGGTGCAGCATCAGGTCACGTTTCCAGAAGTGGAAAATGCCGTGGTGGACGGGAATGGTTGGGTGACTGATAAACAGGTGGGTAGGTGGGTGGGAGCGTGAATGAGTCAGAGCATGGGTAGGAGTGTGGCTGGATGGGCGGGTGAATGAAAGGGTTTGAGAATGGATGGATGGATAGTTTGTTACATGTATGCGAGGATGAGTGGAAAGGTGAATGGATGGGAAGAAGGATGAGTAGATGGCTCAAAGGATGGATGGATACGTGAAGGAACGGACGTATTGGTGAATGCGTGGGTAGGTAGGAGAATGTATGGACGGGTGGATGGATGGGTGGATGATGGACGGATGGATGCGTGGATGAGTGGATAGGTAGATAAATGCATAGGTGTGTAATGG
>NW_024350324.1:766725-808731 GCF_902729225.1 Pteropus medius
GAGAGGCAGATAGCACTGGATTGGTGGGTGAATCAATGGGCAGGTGGCTGGATGAACACATGGACAGGCATGCTGGTGGGTGGGTGGGTGAGCAGGCATCAGGGTGGATGAATGAATGGGCTTAAATGGGTTTATATTTGCAGGTTACTGTGCAGCCCCTAAGCTTCCTGGAACTCCCTTTCCAGAAAGGGAGTTCACACTTGTACCTGCATAGGTGTGCGAAGGAAATGAGAGTCTGGCTCAGGAGCGACCAGTGTTCTCTGCAGGGAATGGCGCGCGGGGTCAGGGAGAAGGGGGAGACCTGTAGGAGAGCCTCACAAGAGGCAGACATGGCAGCTGGGCTTGGAGTTGGCATCAGGCCTGCGGAGCGAAGCAGGATTCGGGGCAAGATCCGATCCTTGAGGGGTGAGGCTTCGAAGACCCGGCCTCGGCCCAGCCCCCAGCCTGGTCTCATTCTTGAGGGACCCCCTAACACCTGGAGCTGGCCCCCACCTCCCAGAGCTCCGGTGGCCTCTGCCTGCACCCCCCCACACACTCTGAACCTCCGCCTTCACGAGCCCTGTCTGCGCCCGGCGCCCCAGCCCTTCTCTCGCGGCGATGCTGAAGCGGGGGCGGCTCTGTGCGGGGTAACGGGGTAACGGGGTGCAGAGCCGCAGCGGGGCTGTCAGCTCCGATGGCAGGGAGGGCTGCCTCCGCCTGAGGTCGATGCGAGCGGGGGCCGGCCTGCGGTTCACACTGAATCCACGAAAATCACCGAAGCTTGAAAAGTGCTCAATACGCCATCGATCGCTCTCTGCTGATCGGCGCCGCAGCAGCTGGCTGGAAGCGGGGCGGGTGGCTCCCCCAGCAGGGGCCCCGCAGGACCCCGTGGCCGTGGCCGCAGGCGCATGCCCACCCCCACCCCCGCCCCCACCCCCACTCAGGCTCCTCCCCGGGCCTGGGGACAGAGGCCCCTCTGTGTGCTGCCTGCAGGCTTCAAAATCCCCCACCCCCCACCCCGCCTCAGCTGTTCTGGGTGACAACGGAATTTAGACAGATCAGGCGCCTCCACTGCGGGGCCGGTGACCTCGAGTGTGTGTCTTAGCCTCTGCGGCCTCCGCGGTCCTCTCTGTGAAGCGGGCATCTAGCGATCCCTGGCTTCCTTCGCGGCTCGGCCCGCCTTCCTTCTGGCCTGGAGGAACGGCGAGGTCGGAAGGCCGCACACCGCAGAGCGCACGCGGGGAACTAGTCTCTGAAGGGAGGGTGAGTGGGGAGGGCTGGGGTCTGCGGAACGTCCTCAGGTGACCCGGAGGTCCTGGAGTGGCTTAGCATCTTCCCCCCACAGGCCATGCCTCCTGTGCCCCACGCCCGCCCACTGGCCACCACTTCCTTTCAAGGGACCTTTCAAGTCGCCCCTCCGCTGCCCTCAGCCCTCCCCTGGGCCTAAGGGGTCTCAGGCCCGGGCCGGCCAGCCAGCCTGCCCTGCTGCACCTCACACCCAGCACAGCCCAGCAGTCACCCCACGCGCTGTCACCCCGCCAGATCTGTCCTCCTACCTGGTGCTCTGTGCCACCCGACACACCTGCTAAACCCCTCCTCGCCCTCCGAGCCCCCAGCTCAGGGTCCCCCCGAGCAGCGTCTCCCCAACACCCCCAGCCCCGGGGCCTCCTTGGGTCATGTCTGGTTCTGTGGTCCCCAACCGAAGACTGGGGGCTTCCTGGGGGACCTTGGCATCACCCCCAATGCGGTTGGGCATGTGGGGGGGTCAGCTGTAAGTTTTGGAGGGTAAACAAGAAGGGGGTACAAGGGTGAGGCCTTTGCAACAGAGACTGGGAGTGGGCTTTGGGGATGCGGAGCCAGAATCTTTCTCCAACAGCCAGGGAAACTGAGGCCCAGCTGGGGGGTCCTGCTTCCCTCAGCGCCCAGCCCCCGACCCCCACCCTGCATGACCCCCCCCCAACCCCAGTTCCCAAGACGCAGAAAGCGAAAGGAGGAAGGGAGAGATCGTTGGCTTCTGTCCCCGACTCATTTCATAGACCCTTTCCTGGACTCTTCCAGGACTCGTCCCCTCATACACCCCCACCCCATGACCTCCATCTGACTTCTGCAAGCAGGGGCCGCCCCCCGCCCCCTGTCCTCTCCCAAAGGTCAGGGAGCTAATTTCATTCCCGTGTATCTCTCACACCTCGATGGTTAATAATTGAAGAAAAATGTATTTCTTTGGGGGCCCGGGATAAATCAGAAATAACTAACTACGGCATTCGTATGCAGCCGGAGCGCTGGGGACGCCAGGAGGAAGGGAGAGCCAGGACAGGGTGTCGGTCTGGGGTCCAGCAGCTGTGACGACACAGTAGAATCACTTCACAGTGATAGCCTCAGCCACAAGAATCATTTGCTGGGGACTTCTCTGCAATGTGGGGACATTAAAGGCTGTCATTGCCCCCAACTTATGGATGAGGAAACCGAGGGCCAAATCAAGGGAAGCGACGCCCAAGGTCACACAGCTGGGATTCGGACTCAGGGGGTCGTGCTCTGAACCTGGGGCTCGGCCCGGAACCCCTCTTGATATCTTCCCTTCACTTGGGGTCCTGAGTCGCACACGGGGTGGGGCGGAGTTGCTCAATCAACCCCACGCAGGGTCTGGTCACTGCCCCAGACGGACACACACAATGTGGCCCTTCTACACAGGGCGGTGTCACTTGGCCGTGAAAACTGGGGAGGCACTGACATGTGCCATGACATGGATGGACCCTGAACACACGACACTTGGTGAGAGACGCCAGACACAGAAGGCCACACGGTGTGCGCTTCCATTTATGTGACATGTCCAGAACAGGGACGTCCCCGGGGACAGGAAGTGGGTTTGTGGTTGTCAGGGGCTGGGGGTAGGGGGGTGGGCAGTGACTGCTCCTGGGGAGAGTTTTATCTCGGGGATGATGGGGCGCTTAAGAACCAGATACTAGTGATGTTTGCACAACATCGTGAATGCCCTAAATACCACTGATGTGCTCACTTTAAAATGGTGAATCTTATGTTATGTGATTGTCACCTCGATTAAAAGGAAAAACGTCCATTGGGAGTGAAGCGGGCCATCCCCACAGCAGGGCTGCGTTTGGGTGATGCTGGCTCCCCACGGGCTGGGGTCACACACTGTAAATGTTCCTTATCTAGTGTAAACAGCAGGGCTGGGGGCTCTGTTTCCCACATGCCCGCTCCCAAGGGATTTGCCCCTGTCAGGCTTACCCCACGCTATTTTGCCTGAACGCGGTGTGCTGGGACCAGCCTTGCTGCCCAAGCGAGGGGGATTGATAAACAGTGGATGTTTATTCTGTGAGCAGGATGCTGGGTGGCTGTTAACGGTGATGGAGGGAGAGAAATAATAGGGACACGGAAGGATCTGCGTGTGTGATAAAATGAAAGACACAAACCGCGTGACAGCCGGAGGTCACAGGAGCCAACTTCGGTAAAGCCCCAGGCCTCCGTCAGCATTTTCTTGGGGTCCTGGCCCAGAGCTAACTATAGCCAGCAATTCCTGGGACCTTGAAGAAGGCCACCCTCATGTCCCTCCTCCTCTACGCCCACCTGTAGTGAGTCAGATGGTCTCCCCCAAACGTCACGTCCACCCAGAACCTCGGAAAAGGGATGTATTTGGAAATTTAATCTTTGCAGACGTCATCGGTTTAGATAACCCTTAAATCCAATGACTGGCCTCCTTAGTAGAAGAGAACAGGACAGACATGCAGAGACACGGAGAGAAGGCCGTGCATGACAAAGGCAGAGATTGGAGCGACGCGGCCACCAGCCGAGGAGTGCCAGGACGGCGACAACCACCAGAGGACTAACGGATCCCCGAGCCTCTGGAGGGGGCACTGCCCGGCCCGCCCCCTGACCCCAGGCTTCTACCTCCAGAACGTGCAAGAATAGATCTTCCGCTAAGTCTCCCGGGGTGCGGTACTTTGTCACAGCAGCCCCAGGAGACAATCTGGGAAAAAGGAAGAGAATTGGAGGAAAGTACAGGGGAGGTGCTGTGGAAAGCTAAGCGGCTCGGTGAGTGAGGAGGAAGAAAGGGAGGAGGAGGAGGGCCTTGCTCGCTGGCACCGGGTGGCACCGGGTGGCACTGGGTGGCGCCAGGCGTGCAGGCCCGTTCGCTCGCTTCCCCTGCATCCTCGTCTGTGAAGTGGGGATAACTTACCCCACGCACCGGATTTTGAAGAACCGATTAGTTAAATACCCTCAAAGCACTCAGCACAGTGTCTGCTCCCTGTAAATGGTCCGTGATGAAGATGAGCCCAAGCAGAGCAGAGACAGAGTCTGCAGGAAGAGGGGGGGACTGCACTGTTCTGTAACAGCTGCAGGCTCTGAGCTCCTAATTCCCTCGCTGGGGCCCCAGTGTCCCCACTTGAGGACAAAACGGGGCTTATGCTCACTGAGAAACAAAGCATTTTATGGGACCCCTCACGGGGCCCTGCCCGGCAGGTACCACCTCTATCCACAGTACAGGTGAGGATTCTGGGGCTCAGAGAGGCTAGCCCACGTGCCCAAAGCCACTCAGCTGGTGTGGGGCGGGCGAGTAGGATGCTAACTCCGGGTGCTGGGAGATTTTAGGTGCAGTGGTCCAGCAGGCAGGTACCACCCGCTGAACGTGAGCTGCTGTTATTGTTATTATCATTATGGAAGGGAGCAGGATGGGAGGAGGTGGCGGGGGCACCCGAGCCCCTCCCTTAAGCCCTTCTCCGAGCTTATTAAGCGCCTCTGGCCGCGGCGATCGATGGCCACTGGGCGCCGGCTGCAGCATCCCTCCCGGCCACGGGCTGCGCGTGCGCACAGCCGCCGGATTGATCGCGGCAATCTCCGCTCCATCACCAAGCCGGCCCCGCCCCTCCTCCCCGGCCCGCGTTGCCCGGCAACCGCGGCTCGACGCTCTCCCATTGGCCAGCGGCAAGCCGGGCTCCCAGGCTTCGCGTGGTCAGTTGGTCAGCTCGGCCGCGGCGTGGCCGGGGGCCTGGCTCCGGGCGCGGGTCGATGCCGCTTCCCATCTGACCTTTTCTGGCGCGGGGAGGGGGCTGCGGGCGGGAACGGGGCCGGGGAGGATGGAGCAACCCAGCCCATCTTGGAAAAAAGTTTATTGACCCGTTTCTTATCTCGGGGACGCACAGCTTCCTGCGGTGGGGGCGACTGAAAGGCCGGGATGGGGGTTGAGGAGGCGGCGAGGACCCCTCCCCAGCTCTTCCACGCGTGCAGCGGCACCTACGAGCTTGCCTGGCCAGCACCCTGGGCCTGTGGCCCCAGTCCCTGGCCGGGGAGAGCAGCGCTGTGAAGGCCTCGGTGGCTTGCTGGCGTCACAGGAGTCTGTAGGGTGGAGGTGGGCCTGGCACCTGGAAGGCCTGGAGCAAGGGCTTCGGACCTTCTCTGCCACACCAGACTAACCGCTAACCGCCCCCAAGAAAGCCAGACATCTATCCAGCACTCACTGGGTCCACACACTCGCCGCCTATGGCCCACAGCCCCATAAGAATGGACAGTGACTTAGAGTATAAGGGCTTGGGGAGACTGTGGGATTTTCGTGCCTAAACAGCACCCCTTTCCACAAAGTCCACAGAGGGGCTGGCCCTGACCCAAGGCGAGAGATTTCAAAAAGATGTTGGTTATTTGGCGAGGGGGGGCGGTCGGGCCCTAAACCTTCCAGCTTACTAAAAACACAGTCTCCAAGGCCTCAAGGACCAACTGGGTTGATTAAAACCGGATTTTGTCAAAGGAAGGCTTTTTGTAAAAATAAAGCTGCTGTTTATAATAAAACAGTAGGATTCCCTCTGCAGGGCCAAAAATATCTCTTCCTCCTTCAGGGTGAAAAAACGAGATTGAATCTTTTGGTGCGAGTGAGTGATTCTTTTCAGCGTTTCGCGTGCGTGATAGTTTTAACACGTGCGCTGTGCCAAGTCCAGTGCTAACAGGTGTATTTAAACGCTCTCCACCCCTCACCCCCACAGATCAGCAAGGCTTGACAGAGACATCTCAGGATAATTCTACAACTGCTCTGCACCAGGCACGCCTTACAGAGCCCAGTCAGCGTGTCACCCTCCCCGCCCCCAAAGATGCTCGCGTTTATGATTTTGTTTTCCACGTGATGCTGCACCTGGCGAGCCCCCTCCCTCCCTCGGTCCTGGCTTTTGGCTTTCACATTTTCAATTCTTAACAGCTGAGGGAGGGCATTGCCTACAAAGCGTATTCGAAGCCAGATTTTAACCTCATTTGAACCGGTTATTGAGGGGAGGTGAAGGATAATCAAGTGAAAAAGCTGGATTTTATCAAAGGATGAGATATTTTGAAAATGGCTGCTTGGGGTTCTAATGTATGAATGGTTCCACGGCAGCCCGAGTGTGTGTGTGAGCATGGCTGCACCTTTGTGTGTGCACATCTGCGACATGTACCTGGGTGTGAGTGTGAGTGAGGAGGTCGAGGCTGGTCTGTGTATGTGACTGTATGCATTTTTAGCGTGCGTGTGCATGTGCATGCGTGTGCACATGCACGTGTGTGTGGTGTGGGTGCATGCATCGTGTCTGTGTGTGAGCACGTGTGCGTGCATGAGAATATGAGTGTGTGTGTGTGAGGATGTGTGTATATGAGTGTGTGAGTACATGTGTCTGAGCACATACACATGGGTGCATATTTGTGCATGTGTGTGCATGTATGTTTGTGCATGCAGGTGAGTGTGTGAGGCACGTATGTCCACTGGCCACATCTGAGTGTGTGCGGGCGAGCATGGGCCTGTGTTTGTGCACCGTGTGCAGGTATGTGAGGGTGTGTGCGGTGTGCGTGTGCACAAGCGTGCCTCTGCCTCCACCCCTCCAGCCTTCCTCTCTTCCCCCCGCTCTGCTCCCAACTATCTGTGGCTGCTCTGTCCCTGGCTGGTGGCCTCCTGCTATTCCTGCCATGGAGACATGTCCCTCCACCATGTCCCTCCGCTCTGCTGACTCTGCTCATCTCGGGTCTCCCTTCAAGTGCCCCGTTCTCGAGAGCCACCCAGAATGGCCCAGGTGCCCTGTTCGGGAGAACACACTGCATCCTCCTCACGCATTCATTTCATAAATGTTGGCCTCCCTCAGGCATCCTCTGAGGGGAGGGACCCGTCATCCTGAGCATTGCTCAGTCCCCAGAGCTCAGGACAGAACAACTGGACTAGAGTAAGACAGTCGTAGGTGGGCACGAGACTGCTGGCCTGGCCGTTGCTGGCCCGCGGCACGCTCGGTAGGCGGAGAGGCCGGGTCTCAGGTCCCCGCCCCAACTGCCAGCCAGCGTGGTGGCCGTCAGCCATCCTGGGACCCTGCCCTGGATGGACGTGGCCAGGTGCATGGAATTCTGAAGCCATCTCTCCATCTCGCAGCTTTATTAACCCGATCCGGCTGATCGAGTGATTGACGTGTTTGCTTATCGGCTACTTGGACCCCTCCAGGGACCTGGGCCAGGTGGCCCCCACCTCCGTCTCCATCAGCCCAAAAGGACAGGGGACACCAGAAGTCTCTCCCAGTCCCATCTCACATGAGCAAACACACATATACGCTCACAATTATACACTTTTAGTGAGGACCTTTCCAGAAGGCAATGTGCCAACGTCTAAGAAAATTTAAAGCCACATTTAAAATGAGAGTTTGGTGAGGACAGGAACTGTCACGTGCCCTCTTCCCCTCTGGGCCTGGTCTCCTTAAAACCATGCTTCGCGCATAATAGGTGCTCGATAAATGGTAAAGGAATTCCCATGGGCCCTGTGTTCCTGCTTCTGGAAAGCTCTCTCGCGGGTATGCACGCAGAAGGCAGCAATATTTACCTAAGAGCGTGTTCCCGGACACGGTCACTGTTCCGGCAACAATTTGGAAACAACTCGAATAGCCAACAACGGCTGGTGAAACAGGTTACAGCTGTCACACCACAGAGTCCTGTGCAGCTGTGCCAGGTGGCGGCCCCGGGTACTCCTAAGATACGCTGGACGGAAAGGTCGCTTCCCCCAGAGGAGCCAGGAGCTCCGTCCACACAAACACCTGCACACGGATGTCTGTGGCGGCCTTACCCATAACTGCCCAAACGAGGGGATGGCTGAACCGACCGTCCGCCAGACAATGGAACGTTATTCGACACTAAAAAAAGAATCTGGTCTCCGGCCACGCCACCCTGAACGTGCCCGATCCCGTCTGATCTCGGAAGCTAAGCAGGGTGGGGCCTGGTGAGTACTCGGATGGGAGACCGCCTAGGAAGACCAGGTGCTGTAGGCGTAAAAAGTTAAAAATATAAGGGATTGTAAGCTGACGAGTTCTTTGCAATCTGTGAGGTCAACCAAGGCCTAAAAATAAAAAATAAAATTTTTAAAAATTAAAAAAAAAAAAAAAGAATCAGTTCCATTATGTCAACCCACAAAAAAGATGGGGGAAAACCTTAACGCCTCTCACTGAGGGAAAGAAACCACATCGCTCCAACTCCAAGACATTCTGGAAAAGGCGAAACGGGAGAGAGGGTTTCGGGGCAGCGACGCCGCTCTGCGTGACGCGGATGGTGGCCGCACGGTGTTCCGCTGTTAAAACCCACAGGACACACGACGCGAAGCGTGACCCTCGGGGGAGTGATGGACCTCAGTCGACGTGTAAGTCACCGGGGCTGCCGTGACAAAGGCGCCGAGAGGCTGACGCACGGAAACGCGTCCTCGCCTGATCTAGGGGCGGACGTCTGAGACCGAGGCGTCGGCAGGGCCGGCTCCTTCTGAGGCCGTGTGGCTTGTCTGTTCTGTGCCTTCTCCCGGCCTCTGGTGGCTCTGGCCCATCTTGGCGTCCTTCAGCTTGTAGGGGCATCACCCCGTCTCAGCCTCTGTTGTCACCTGACCTTCTCCTTTCTGTGTGCACATCTGTGTCCTAATGTCACCTTCTTGAAAGGACACCAGTTGTATTGGCTTAGGACCGCCTTCATGGCCTCATCTTAACTCGATCATCTGCAAAGACCCCATTTCCAAAAAGGTCCCATTGCCAGCTGCTGGGGGTTCGGGCTTAAACATCTTTTTTCTGAGGCGGGGGACACAATTCAACCCACGACGCTTAGTGACGACGCGTTAATATTGGCTCACTAATTGTAACAAATGCACCCCATAAGAGTTATGTAAGAGGAGGTTGCCTGTGGGTGTTGGCAGTGGGCGTAGACAGGAATTCCTGATACGCTGCTCGATTTTTCTGTAAATCTAAAACGATTCTTAAAAGCAGAGTCAATTATTTAAAAAAAAAAGGGAGGGCCGTACAATGAGTAGAGAATGCTCACGTTTGCAAAAAGAAACGAGCGTGTATCTATACGTGTGATGCTATGTCGTTTACACATACAGCGAGACCCGGAAACAGAGGCCGTCATGTGGATGGGGACCCATGGACCCATGGACCCAGTGTTGGGGGGGAAGGGGGGTGACAGAGCTGGAGGTTTATGGTGCCCTGTATGGTCGTGGCCGTTTTTAAGAAAATTTCGTCTCCTTACTGGAAAATATAACAGACAGAAAAAAACAACAGAGAACAGACTCCTGCTTGTAAGCCAGCTCTTCTGAGGCTGACCACAGCGGGGAACCCTGACGGTCTTGCCTTTTTCCTCTTCAGAGGACTCTGTCTGACGTTCTATCCCCTGGGACCTGAGGCCTGTCCCCCCCGGGGGTCCTGCCCTGGCCTCCAGTGCTCCCAGCTCACCAGCTCTGAATGGGAAGGAGGTGGTGGCAGCTCACGACCGCATAACTCAGCTTCCTTTCTGTACAGAGAAAATAACACCGCCAGTGTATCCTGAAAACGGTGCTTGTTTTCATTAAAATCATCATCATCATCCAATCATGTGTCCCCTCTCCACTTCAGCCCCACCTCCAGCAGCCCCTCACCCTCACAGGGGCGATGACCCAGCCCCTCGCCCAGGCCCTGCCTGACGCAGCCCCTCACTACCCCGCACTCCTCCCATCACCGAGCCTTTGCATCTGCTGTTCCCCTGCCTGAAATGCTGTTCCCACTTGTCCACGACTTGACTCCCGCTCCGCCCACAGCTGTCAGGGCGAATGTCCCCTTCTGCGGCAAGCGCCCCTTTCAGCCCCCTTAGCCTAGGTCATGCCTTAGGGCCCGCCACCCCCAGGTCGCGAGCTCCCCTGCCCGTCCCCCCTGGATCACAGCAGGCGTGATCAACACTGCTCAGTGCGGAGAGTCCGCAGCCCCAGGAATGGGATGCCGCCTGAAGGGTTATCAGCAGCCGTCTGGAGCCCCCCTCCCCAGCCCCGCGAGATGCGAAGGGGCGGGGGGGAGGGGACGGAGGCCCCTTTAAGGGTCCAGCGCGCCACCTTCTTTTCTCGCCGGCCGCCGGCACCCACGCACCTGAGTGAGCCTCCAGCTGCCCATTAAGCGATTTTTTTCTCCACTTACAGCTCTCGGCATCGACAGGGATGCTCGATATCTGAGGGGCCGCCGGCCTTGGGAGAGAGCGCGCAGCCGCCTCGATAAAATATTCCCCCGCCCGCCCAAGCTGCCGCCGTCTGATCCCTCCCCTAATGAGCTCGCGCTCTGCCCTGCGGGCGGGCGGGCGGACGAGGCTCGCCCACCCCCTCAGCCTTTCAGCTCAGCCCCGGGGCCGGGGATGGCGGATGGCGCGGAGCGAGAACCGGCCCCGCCTCCCACCTGTCTGGGTCCTTCGGGGATCACCTCCCCCAGGAAGCCCCCCTAGGCCTCAGAGCCCAGGCTATGGATTCCTGCAGCCTTGATGATCTCGTGCTTTGTTGGGGGGTGGGGAAGGGGGCTGGGGTCCAGAGTGGGACTGGGGTCACTCGGCAGTGTCCAGATGCTGAGATTCTCTCTGTTTGTTCTAAACCGGGGAGGGGGAGCGGGGCTCCCGCTCCCAGCCCCGTGGGGCCCACCTGAGGGGCTGGGCAGGGTGGGCGGGGGCACGGGAGGTGAAGGGCAGGGGTGGAAGGACCAGACGGACCGCCCAGCTGGAATGAGCCCCTCAGGCCGGACCCCAAGCGCCTGGGTCCCCGCTCCTCCAGCCTGCCCAGGCCGGTACACGGGGTCTGACCCCTGGGGCAGGGCTGGGCACTCGGATGGAGGGGCTGGGAGGGAAGACACTGCTCAGAGCCCGGACCTCCGCTTCTGGCTTCAGAACCAAGGACAGCTCCCGCCGTCTCTGGAACTGGAGCTGGGTCTCCGCTCGCCAGGGGGACGGACCCCCAGAGCCAGGGCCTCCCGAGCCTGGGACCCCTGGACGGGAGTCGGGGGAGGGGAGCAGCCGGTGCATTACGAGACCCCCGGCGCTGGCCAGTGTCTTTCTTGTGGTGGCTAGAACGTCACAAAGAAGGGGCTCGGTAAGTGTTGGGAGGCAAGTGAGTAAATAGGTGATTCTGAAATTTAAAATCTGATCCAAGCCTCTGGTTTTATAAAAAGGGAAACTGAGACCTCGGAAGAAGGTGGCTTTGCTCCTCCTCCCCAGCCAGAATCCAGAATCTTCTCTCCGGGCCTACGGGGGATGGGGAGCCCCACGCGTTGCTGAGGTCTTGGTGGAGCCGGCTTCGCTCCAGCTGTCAGGAAGCCCCAGATGGTGGGGAGTCCCGGGCGGCTGAGGCTGCTGTGGTCGGCCTGGGGAAGGGAGGGGACGTCAATTGAACGGAGGGGCATTGGAGCTGGGCTTCGCAGGTAGCGTAGGAGTTTCCAGAGGGACAGGGAACAGCAGAAGCACAAACAGGGATACAGGAGGACACGGCCCATTGGGGGAGAGTTGGGAGGGGCTCGGCTGGGGAGGGTGCCCCCTCCAGGGTTAAGGGGCCCAGCTTGAGGCTGGATGCCCACTGGGGACTTGACCGTGATGAGGAGAAGGTGGGGGTGCTGCTCGGAGGGGCCCAGGCACCCACCGGGGGGCAGAGCGAAGCCTCCATCTCCCCCCTACTCACCAGACATCAAACCCAGCCTCTCCCCCACCCCCCGTTCCAGGTTATTAATTTTTCAGAGAAGAAAATGCTTTTTGTATTTTTTCCAGGCAAAATATTGATAATGGGCTTAATGTGTCTTTCCAGCTTTTGTGTGTTGAGAGGGTTTTCTGTCCTGGTTGCTGCAAAGGCCGCACGCCGCACGCCGCACACACGCGCACACGCGCACACACACAGGCACGCACACACCGCAGCCCCCCGCCCCCACCCCGGCAGACCACACTCGTCTGCAGAGACATGGCTGGGAGTGGGGCGGGGGGGTTTTGATCGCAGCCCAGCAGGTTGGCGCAGCCCCCCCAAACCCCCACCTCCGCCTCCACAAAGCCAGCAGCTTGCCGCGCCCCCCACCCCCATGGGTCGATGCAACCTGCCAGGGGAGCCGGTGTTTCTGGCGGCTCCAGGCTGAGATCCGTCTTTGGCTGTTTAAGATTTGTCTTCCTTTCTCTCACGGCCACGGGCAAACGGGAAGGTCGGGGCTGCCGTTCACTTGTTCATTCGTTCATTCATTCATTCACCCATCCACTCACTCACTCACTCACTCACACATCAGCCAACTACTATGCACCTACTGTGCACCAGGCCCCGGCCTCCTTAAAGTTCACGGTCTGGCCGGAGAGGACACTAAGCAAAAACACTCCAGGAAAAAAAATATATCACCACAAATCGTGACAAGACCCCTGTAAGAGGCACAGAGGTGTGTGACCATAAAACAGGGAGGGCTGACGAGCCTGGGGCCCAGGGAGGGGGGTGGCTTTCCTGAGTGGTGACGCCAGCTGAGACCTGAATGATGAGGAGGAGAGACCTGTGCAAGGTCTGGAGGCAGCAAGTGGCAGAAGCCACTCTGTCAAGCACGAGTCAGGATTGCTTGGAAGGCTCGCGGAAGCCGACAGCGGGCCCCACATCTGGGGCACCGACTCAGGAGGCGGGGCGGTCACCCCGGGAGCCGCCGCTGCACGGGGGGAAGAACCAGGAGCTTGGTAAGATGGAAGCGAGGGACGAAGCTCCGGGGTCAGGGAAAGGGGGCCACGGGGTCACACACCCTCAAGCCCCGCCTCATCTCGCGTAGTCCGGGAGAGCTCACTTAAACCCCCAAGCCTCAGTTTCCCCATCAGGAAACGGAGCATGATTTTCGGTGACAGGAGAAGGGACGTGCCAAGATGACCCAGATCGGACGCTTAGTGCACACTGCACACAGTCGGCGCTCAATAAACGCGAACACCGACGAGGACCGTGAGCGCCACTGATTAAGGAGCGGGAAGCCTTTCTTTACTGAGCCGGCGGCAGATGGAAACGCGGAAGGCAAGGGCATGTCACCCGTGTATTAGCTAATTAGTTGTCGATAGCAAATCATCCCAAATTTACCAGCTTTGAACAACATTCACGGGCTACCGGGCCCTCCGCTCAGCCCCCAGGCCGCAGTCAAGGCATCAGCCAGGCTGAGTTACTGTCCAGCGTTCAAAGTCCTTTCCCAAGCTCTCCTGGCTGTTGGCAGAATTCAAGGTCCTTGTGGTTGTCAGACTGAAGTTCCCTTTTCCTTGGTGGCTGTCAGCCGGTGGCCATTCTCAGGAACGAGGACATGCCCGCTGTCCCCCAACAACGCAGCCCCTCCAGGAACCCCTAACGATAATGGCAGCTCATTTTGTCAAGGCCAGCAAGAGAATCTGCTAGGACAGGGACTTACATAACGCAACGCAATCATGGGAGGGACATACGACACCTCTGCCATATAAGTGAGCCGCACTCAAGGGGAGGGCTTTACGTAGGATGGTCACGGGCCCACGACCGTGCCTTCTCATGGCCACGAAAGTGTGCATGGCCACACGGAAGTACCTCTTCGCAAGTGTTTCTCTTTTCGCATTGCCTGTTGGGGAGCTCAGAGCCAAAAAAAATGGCAGCCCACCTGTGACGAGGGTTTAGGGCTACATGGTGTGGGTTCTGTGGACTAACTTCTCTTCCAGCTACAGCTTCCGTCGACCTCCCTTCTAATTTATTTTCTCTGGCTACCCTGCCTGTCTGCAACCCCGCTACTTCAACTTCGGGGACCCCGAAACAGGCTAATAAGGACAGCAGCTCCCATCTGGTCAGCATTTAAGGGCTTTCATAAATTCTCTCATTTTATCCTCTCCAAGACAGCCCTCGTGGGGACAAGGGAAATGCCTCTCGGACAGATGAGAACCCGGCCAAGAACGCCGGCTACGGAAGGGACTTGAGAAGCTGAGTGAGAAGGTGGACGCCATTCCGGGCCATCGGGTTTGAGAGCCTGGGCTAAACGTGCCATTCGCTCTAAATTAAAACACACACAGAGAGGCTAATGGGCAAAGCGACCTCGGAGCAGGTGGAGCCAGCAGCAGGACAGCTGCGCAGAAGCGGCCTCCTCCCCAGCTTTAGCTCAGAGCCGGCGTCTTTAACCGCGGCGAAAACAGCCCACTGCCAACACGCTCCCACCTGCACCCCCATCTGTGGGCGGCACAGTGAGTGCTGGGCCGTGAAGGCCACACAGTGGGCCCGCTTGGGACGCAACCCCCATCCCGCTCCAGCCAGCAGCTGAGGGCCCCTCCTGGAGCCCCCCGAAGGGCAACGGCCAAGGCACACACTTCCTCACGCCATAAGCTCAGCTGTCACCACGACCTGGACAGGCCCCGACCCAATGCTTCAGGTGCGACTGGACGGGCCTCTCGGGCACATGTCCCCACCGCATGCCCCCGGCCGGAGCTGGGCCATGGGGACGCTGGGACACACGCAGCCCGGTTTGTGCCTTCTAGGCTCGGGAGAGAAACAGGCAACGGGCAGCCAGCCCACGGCACGGGGCCACCGTCCTGTGGGGGATGAGGCGGGGTCCCCGCAGGCCCTCCCGGGCGCGGTCCCAGGACGCCCCTTCCGCTCCCGGCTGTCACTCAGCCTGGATTCCAGCTGTCTGCATTAGAACAGCAGCACCTAGCACGCACCGGGCCAGGTCCAAACGCTTAACCTGTACCGGTTCGCAACGATTAGACCTTATCCTCATTTGGCAGATGGGGAAACTGAGGCACAACGGATGGGGTGCGGACCCAGATCCCATCGGCGGGGGCCTGAGTCCACACCCCAGGTCTGTAGCTGTGAAGGTAGCCAGGGAGTGGGAGCCTCAGCATGCCCACCTGTAAAATGGGTGACCGCCTGGCCTCGCCCCGCTGCCGGATATGGGGCGGGAGGCTCACCAGCATTACAGGAGGACGGCGAGGGAGAGGTGGGGAGCATCAAGGCCCCCCTTTCCCTCCCAGCAAAACGAACCGAGGCCACACACACACACACACACACACCCCTCCTGCAGTGTGTG
Organism: Pteropus medius; assembly: GCF_902729225.1. Taxonomy (NCBI): domain Eukaryota; kingdom Metazoa; phylum Chordata; class Mammalia; order Chiroptera; family Pteropodidae; genus Pteropus; species Pteropus medius. The sequence continues at coordinate 781,980 of NW_024350324.1, forward strand.
GGGTGGTGTCGAGCCAGACTCTGCTCCCCCTACCCCCATCCCCGGCCTGGGGCTCCCCAAGGGGTCAAGTTCGAGAGCTTAGCCGAGACCGGGCAGCCCCACGTCCTGTCCCCATCCTACCTTCTGCCAGTGCAGGGTGCTGTCTTGGACTTCTCCCTAATTGTGTGGCTTATTCATCGACATCCCAGGCGATTTTTTCTTGCTGCTGCTCCTTGTTTCCATCACGACTTTGATGGGGTCGCCAGAGGGATGAACCGAGCCTCTGTCATCCACGCCATTTCTCCCCCTCCCCTCCCCCCGACAGGGCTCATTTAAATCGTGCCAGTTTCCCTACCGTCAGCGTAGCACACTTCAGAAAAATCAGCATTTAGAGCAAAAGAGAAAAAAGTTTGCTTTTTTTTTCTGGCGGTAGGGCAGGGGCAGCGAGTCCTCCGGTTCTGCGGTTTTGTTTTTTCGTCTTTCAGGCCCCTGACTTCCTGCTTCCTGCCTGCTTTTGTCTCCCCCAGAACCGAGAGTGTTCGGGGAGACAGCCCTTTCACGCTCACCTTGAATGCCATCCCTTTGTCTATACTTCATTTCGCCTTGTCACTTGGTATGTTGGGGCTCGGGGTGGAGTTAGTATTTCTGGAGGTGGTTTGAGATCACCCAGTCCTTGGCCCAGTCCTTACTTTTCCTCTTCTCTCGTCCAGACGGTTCTTCTCCATTTGCCTTTGTTCCCAGCAAAGCCTGGAAGTGACATGAGGGTGCAGACTGAGCGACAGAGCATGTGCTTGGGATTGAGGGATTTTTATTTTGAATGTATGAGATCTGGGTCTTCTCTTTCTCAAATGATGCTGAGGGCCTAGTTGTGTGTAGATCACTTTGTCCCTTCTCGTTGTCCTGAATTGTTTTCCAGTTACGAGGAAGTTTTGGCACTTTTCGTGGGGGAGGGGGCGTCACCAGAGGGGATCCTGAGGGGTTCTGGGGTCCAGCCTCCTATCCGAAGGCAGCATTGGGCCCTTCGGTGCCAGGACATTTGGAGTCAAGAAAGAAGAGTCTTGTTAAAACTCAGGCGTACTTACAATTCTCCCACGTTCTTGAAAATTCCACACCACGTGGAACCGTATTAAATCGTTTCATCAAAAATTTCGGTAGTTTCGGGATTATATTAAAAAGATCAGTAAACAGAAAAAGTAGCATGTCCTGGTTAAAAGTTAATCGCTAATGAAAATGCCAAGATTAACACTGTTTTTGTTAAGTTAGAGGGAAAGAAAGAGAATCTTATGGTCAGAACTGCAAAGATGTCGTATTTTCAACAAATAAAATTCCCTTTTGAATTCTTAAAAAAATAAAAAATTTCGAGAGCTCAGGTGGGGAAGCAGCAGCCTTTTTTAGGAGAAGCCCAGCTGGCCCTTCCCTCCTGGTTCCCTTAACGGTTAACTGGCCAGGGCTGAGCCACGGGTGGCGGGTGCCACAGACACCCCACAGACGGGTTCCAGACACCCCATGCCTTTATCCCTGTCCCGCGCCTGGCTGCCAGTCACAGGCCCCAGAACAGGGAACCCCTGGAGTGCAGGCCCTGTCTCCTGGCCATTGGCCCATAAATGCCAGGGGCTGGGGCTGGGGGCGGGGGTCCTGGGTTCCCTGGGATAGGCCAAAGGGCTGAGCTGGAGGGGAGGGCCCTGGGCTGGGACGCCGTGCCCTGCAAACTCAGCCGGGCTTCAGTGTCGCCACCAAGCCAACTCTCGCCTGCCAGACACGCCCATGAGCCCCCACGACACCCGCAAACTGAATGCGCATTGAGACCCGGCCTGAGGCCACTGAGTCCTGCAGACCAGGGGCGAGCTGGCCGGCTGAGGGGCTCGGGCAAATCCCCAACCTCCCATACCTCGATCTCCTCATCTGAAAAATGGGACTAATCACAGTCTCAGCTCGGAGCAGTGGGGGTGGGGGAGGCAGCTAGAGCAGAGGTCTGCTGGGAGCGTCAGCCATTCCCCCCAAACCGGACCCTACCCCCACCTCCGCGCCTGGGGAGGGGGGAGGGGCCGCTGATGGCTGAAGGAAGGAGGAAGCCCTCTCCTTCCTGCACACAGTGACTCACCCGCTGGGCTCAGGAACAAACAGCTCCCCCACACTCACACCGCACTGGGGTGGGGGGGTCCACCATTCTACGCTCACTGCTTCTCCGATGACCCCCTTTGTGCAGCCTGAGGCCGCAGGGAGTCGTTCTAAAGGCCGCCTGGGACCCTCTCCCGCTGGCTGCCCAACTCGCACGAGAAAGCGCAGCCCCCTCCTAGCGTGGCATCCGGGGCGGGGCTTTGACACCGCCCCCCCAGCCCCAGCTTTATCTCATTGACTCATTCGACAAACACATCCTTGATGAAGGCTTGCGATGTGCGCAGTGAATGCCTGCCACCTGCCCCTGCCCGTACTCCCTTCCTCCCCAGATCACAAGGGGGTCTTTTCATCCCTTGAGGCAGCCTGCCTGACCCGAACTCCTACACATCCCGCAAAACCCGGCCTCAAGATCCTCTCCTCCAGGAAGTCTGCTCTCCCGGCGCCCGTCCAGACCCCGGAGGGCTGAGTGATTGACGGTGCAGTCGTCGTCTCCGCCTCCCCAAGCTTAGGAGCCACACCTGGGAGGCAGGGGCTGGCTGCACAGAGGTTTGTTAAACCAGGTGAATTTTCCAGCTCCCTTCCTCCACGCGCCCCGTCCCCAGAGAGGTCTCTTGGGCCCCCTCACCCCTCAGGGGTGCCGGCAGAGGAGACACACCTGGAGGGCGACAGGGGGAGGGGGGCGGTCACCCTCGGGGGCAGGGGGCGGAGCCTCTGCCTCCCCTCCCCCTCCCAGGCCTGGCCGAAAGGGCGCGGGTGTGTTCAGATAAACGGCACGTTAATGGGGCGCCAGGCCTGGGTGAGGCTCCCGGCCGGATGCCAACGAGAGTAACGCACCAGAAGCGGGGGCGTCTGACGCTCGCAGCCGGAGGGGCGGGGTCTCGGTCTCCGCGTCTGCAAAGTGGGCGCTCACCCGGGCCTGTCCTCCCCGCCTGTGTCGTCGCGTCCTGGGCTCCTAGGCCCAGGGCCGGACGCTCTGGAGTGCTCGGGGTCCGCGGAGCCAGCGGCCAGGACCCCGGCCAAGGCGGCTCCTGGAGGGGCGCCGAGGGCACCCCGCTGCAGCCTCGCCGGATCCCAGCCTGGAGCCTCCGCAAACCGACCCCGGGCGCCAGGGTCTGCCGCCGCCGCTCTTCGAAAAAGAGCGCGCTGAGGATGAAATACACACACGTTTACATTTTTAATTGTCACAGCCTCCTTCCCGGCTAGGGCCGGAGGGCGTTCGGGCCACGAGGGGGCGGGGGGCTCCCGCGGGTGCCGGGGTCCCGAGCCGCGCGGCAGGGGTGGTGCTTGGGCCGCTTCGGGGCGCAGCGCCAGACGCGGGTTTCGCTGCGCGCGGGACGTCCGCGGCCTGCGGTGCCGCGACAGTCGCGGGCGGCGAGTGGGCCAGTCGGGCGACATCGAGCTCCCCAGCGCGCCCTGTCCTTCTCCGCCACTCTCTAGGAGGCGGCATCGGTGCCCTGCCTGGCCTGGCCTCAGTTTCCCCGACTGCAAACTTCCGGACAGACTCCTAGTTTCCGCGCTCCGTCCGTGGGGGCGGCGGTGGTCTCGGCAAAGGCCAGAGAGAAGCGTTTCGGGCCTGAGGTAGGGGGCGCATTCGTGTCCCCAACCCCTCTGGCTGCGCCTGCAGCTGGGCCTCGCCATATTTACAACCTCGCCGTCTGAGGCTCCAGCCCCCAGCCCAGCTCCGGACCCACGCTGGACCCGCAGGGCGCAGGAGAGGCGAAAGCGGGCTGAAGGGGCGGGAGGAGAGCAAGCAGACCCTGGGCGCGCTGGGGTCCCCCATCCCTGCGTGTCTCCCTCCGGATGGGGAAACTGAGGCGCGGACAGCGCGGTGCGGGCCTGAGCTGAGCAGACCAGCCCCCGCGCCCTCCGGGCCTGACCACGACCACCCACGCCCGAGTAGTGGGGCGCACGGAATTCCTTCCGCTGTGACCCGGGGAGGCCCCGCCGCTGGGGGAGGGGAGCAGAACCCGAGGCACCCGGACACACACCCCGCCCCAGCGCCCCGCGCAAACAAGCGCCGTGTTTGCCGATCGCGCGGCGGGCGGCGCGGCCCGGGAGCGGCCAGGACTCCATGGAGCCGCGCGCCGCGGCGGGGGCAACCGAGTCCGGGCGGGCGCGGGGATCGATCTGGCGCAGCTGTCGCCAACACGCCCGCGGGAGCATCCAACCCGCCGGCCCGCGCGACCCAGCGCCCCCGATCGGGGGCAAGAAGCTCGGACGCCCGGCCCGCCAGGGGCGAAAACCCAGTGTCGCCCGCGCCTCAGGTTCGGCGCCGGGAATGTCCCCACGGCCGACGTCCAGAGAGTAGAACCTTGGGGGCGCCCTGCGCTCAGCCGCGCCGGGACCCTCGACAGGCCAGAAAATCTTAACACCCTCCCCCCACAAATCTAAGTAGCCCTCTGACCCCGTCCGAACGAAGGCACAGGAGTTGGGCGCCAGGACGCGGCCCACCAAGCGCGCCGGCCAGGATTTGGGCCGTCTGCAGGTTTGGAACTGGAGTTGCAAGCGATCTTGGGTTCCAGGGGACGGGGGGCGGGGGCGGCATTACTAGTCACCATCTATTAAAACTTCACTCTAATAAAAGAAGGGGGTGCGCAGGTCCGGCGGCTTTCATTTCCGTGGGAGACAAATCAAATCAAGCCGAGAACCACGGAGCAGCCCTGGAGAGGAAAAACTTGGGGTATAACGGCCCCCCCCAGATATTTTTAGCTGAGGAGCGGGAGCCAGAATCACAGGGAACCCAGCCTGTTCGAGAGAAGAGGTGCGGGGCACTAGAGGAGTCCAGCTTGGGGGCTGCGGCGGGGCGTGGGGGGGGTTATGGCGAGTGAAGTGGTGATGGCTGGGCCCCAAGGGTGGGAGTGGGGGACCCCAACCCCAGCATGCCCTCCCGCCGCTGGCTGGACACTCGGAGCCTCCAGGTTGGCAGGACCTGAGCCTGTGCTTCTCGGTCCTCCGAGGCCCGGCTGGGCACAGAGAGGGTGGGCGTTTGTGGGGGGCAGCCCAGCACCCACGTAGGCACCACCAGTGCACATGCGGGGTCCGGGGGTCGAACTCCGATTTTCCTGGAGGGGATACTGAAGCGGGAGAGCTTCCTCGAAGTGGCCGAGGTCCCCGCAGGGGCGAGAATGGGGGCGCCCTGCCCCCACCCAGCCCACCCCTCCGCAGCCAGCAATTTGCCTAATGACCCAAATCGATCAGGCTCCAGCCACCAGCCCGCCCCGTGGTAGGCTCAATTCTATTTTACTAATTACTAAAAGGCCGCTGGTGGGGGAAGCGGGTTCTGGGGCTCTATGGGGCCACCTCCCTCCCTCTCTGGAGATTGGAGAAATTTTGCTCAGTCTCCCAGTGGGAGCACAGCCTGGGCGGGGAGTGGGGTCTCCGTCCCTGGGGGAGTCCAACTCCCACCAGCCTCAGAGGGGTGGGGGGCTGCACGCCCCTGGCTGAGGCTGGCTTCATAGATTTGGGTGTCCAGGTCCTGAGGCAGCAGAGGGGAGAGGACCCCTTTTTCTCAAAGCCCCTAGTCCACCTCTCTTCCTTCAAAATGGATGCTCTCCCCATTAGAACAGGAAAAGCACACACGCTTGTTACAAAATGAAAATGATCCTCGATCTGCAGGAAATACAGAAAGAAGGAAGCAAAAGGCTACGTGACCCCCATGGAGCACCCTTCAGTTGACATTTGGGGGTGCGTCCTTCCACCCTTGTTTCTCCACCCACAGAGACACCCCCTCCCCCCCGCCCCCAGCCCCTGCCTGATCCACACTTTCTGGGCCTGGGATGTGATCATTTTATGAGGCCGATTGATTTTTAAATCCCACGATTATTTTTAATTATCTGTGATTGTCGGAGGGTGGGACTGAGGGCCCAGGCAGGGGCTCAGCTCAGCCAGAACCTCTCCCCCCAAGATTCAGAATCCAGAGAGGAAGGGGGCTCCTCCATCGTCTGGACGCACCCTTCCCTCCCACCTCTGTTCTGCCACCGGAAGGATGGGCGTGATGACATACAACCTCAAACTGCACAGAAACCCTCGGTCCGAGGGCAGTGTTACACTTGGACAGGGCATGGGAATGAAGGGGGAACCCAGCTCGCACCCCTCTCTACCTGGGTCCTGAGACAGACGCAGAACGTGCCGTGACATCATCTCTGCAAGCTGGATCAGGAGAGTGTGTGCCTGGCAAACAGCACACAGTTACTAATGCTGAGTCCCCGGCACGAAGCATGAGCAAGGGTCCCCTTTAGCCCTATCCCACTCCAGGACGTGGACCAGGCCACTCTGCTGTCTGATCCCCCCCCACCCTCCGCGAGCTGGGGGCTGGCTCATCCAGGCCCCTGACTTCCTGGCACACAGACACCACCTGTCCTCTCGTGCTCTGGTGCTCACGCTCGCTGGGGCAGGCAGGAAGGGTAAACTGAGACACAGAAAGGGCCCTGCACAGACTTGCAGTTCAGACAGTCGCGTCCCCAAGGCGTAGCTGCTCTACAGGCTGTGTACCCCGGTGAGGGTGGGGGAAGGGGTGCCCAAAAGGCTCACGCGGGGGACTCCAGCGAGGCCTTAGGAAATTTACCCTCCCTTTCCTCTTCTGGAGAATGGGGCAAAGGTGCCCCCGGGGCAGACATAATGGGGAAGGGGCAAGGGGTGGGCTTATTTGGGGGTTCTCTCCCCACCAGAGACTGGCCTTGGGATGGGGGCACCCTTTGGGGTCTGGCCTGGCTGCTTTAGTCGCCCCTCCCTGACCTGCCTCTGACCCCACTGGAGGGACCACCTGGGGGTTCTCTGAGAGTGGGAGGCCCCCCATTTATCCCAGTTCCCAGAGGCCCCTGGGCCTCACCTGTCTCCAGGTGGTGAGGAAGAGGAGGGTTGTCACTCCCCCCCACACAAACACAAAGAGAAACCTCAGGGAAGCGGGGCTTGAAGCAGGGGCTTCTTGGGAAGCAGACAGGAGACTCGCCTGCCCCGCCCGCACTGAAGGGGACAGGGGTTCTTCAGGTGTCGGCCCCCAGCCCCTCCCACCCTGCGGTCAGAAGCAAGAAGGGCGCGAATTTGGGAGGGGCCTTTGGCCTCCCTGAAGCCAGGTGCTTTATTGTAGAGCTGGGGCTACTAAGGCCCAGGTGTCCACACTCAGAAGTACACCCAGACACTCGCCAGACAGGCCGTGAGCCCCACCACGGACCCCTCCCGGCACCACTCCGCCCCGAGGCGGGCGGCGTGCGCGCAGAGGGAACCCGGCTTTCGCTCCTGCGGTCTGTGGGCGCTGAGGAGGTGGGACCACGTGGACTGCGGGTCCCGGGCGGCCACAACCCCTCCACGCTCCCGCGAGGTGGACTCGGGGGCGCTGGGCGGGACAGTACCTCTCCTGACCCTGTTGGGAGAGACACGGAATCAGAGACGCCCAGAGGAGGCCCGCAGCGACACCTCGCCAGAGTGTGTCTTCGGACCCCCTCCCGTTGTCCCCGGTAAGTCCGGCCCCCGGCGGCCCCTGGGCGCAGAGGCAGGGGACCCCAGATGCCCTGAGTCTGGCTCACTCCGGCCTGCCTGGCGCTCGAGGGGGCCGGGGCGGGCGGAGAGCGAGGTGGCGGGAGGCGGCGGCGAGGGGAGCGGGTGGTGGGCGGGGGCACTGACGTCAGACCCGGGCCCGGCCGCCGGCCGCCGCTCCCCCGCCACATCCTGGTGGCCGCGCTCGCAGCCGGGCCGGGCCGTGCGCCGCTCAGCCTGGCAGCCTCGCGCGCAGCCACCGGGGAGCGGGCGGGGGCCATGCAGCGGCCTTGAGTGCGCCAGGCCGGCGCGGAGGAGCGCGCGCGGCGGGCGGGCGGGAGGGCGGCAGAGCATGGAGCTGAGCCTGGAGAGCCTGGGGGGCCTGCACGGCGTGGCCCACGCGCAGGCGGGCGAGCTGCTGAGCCCGGGCCACGCGCGCTCAGCGACGGCGCAGCATCGCGGCCTGGTGGCTCCCGGCCGCCCCGGCTTGGTGGCCAGCATGGCGAGCCTGCTGGACGGCGGCGGCGGCGCCGGGGGTGCGGGCAGCGCGGGCAGCGCGGGCGGAGGCGCCGACTTCCGCGGGGAGCTGGCGGGCCCTCTGCACCCGACCATGGGCATGGCCTGCGAGGCGCCCGGCCTGGGCGGCACCTACACGACGCTCACGCCCCTGCAGCACCTGCCGCCGCTCGCGGCCGTGGCCGACAAGTTCCACCAGCACGCGGCGGCCGCGGCAGTGGCCGGGGCGCACGGCGGCCACCCGCACGCGCACCCGCACCCCGCAGCCGCGCCGCCCCCGCCGCCCCCGCCGCAGCGCTTGGCGGCCAGCGTGAGCGGCAGCTTCACCCTCATGCGCGACGAACGCGCTGCTCTCGCCTCCGTGGGCCACCTCTACGGGCCCTACGGCAAGGAGCTACCCGCCATGGGGTCGCCGCTGTCACCGCTGCCCAACACGTTGCCGCCCGCGCTGCACGGCGCCCCGCAGCCCCCGCCGCCGCCCCCGCCGCTGGCCGCCTACGGCGCCCCGGGCCACCTGGCCGGCGACAAGCTGCTGCCCCCCGCCGCCTTCGAGCCGCACGCCGCGCTGCTGGGGCGCGCGGAGGACGCGCTGGCCCGCGGGCTGCCCGGAGGTGGCGGTGCCGGCGGCGGCGGCGCGGGCGGCGGGGGCTCCGCGGGGCTGCTTGCGCCTCTGGGCGGGCTGGCGGCGAACGGGGCGCACGGGCCGCACGCGGGCGGCGGCGGCCCTGGCGGGGGCGGCGGCGGCGGCGGCCCCGGAGCCGGAGCGGCGTCCGAGGAGATCAACACGAAGGAGGTGGCGCAGCGCATCACCGCGGAGCTGAAGCGCTACAGCATCCCGCAGGCCATCTTCGCGCAGCGCATCCTGTGCCGCTCGCAGGGCACGCTCTCCGACCTGCTGCGCAACCCCAAGCCCTGGAGCAAGCTCAAGTCCGGCCGCGAGACCTTCCGCAGGATGTGGAAGTGGCTGCAGGAGCCCGAGTTCCAACGCATGTCTGCGCTGCGCCTCGCAGGTAAGAGCGTGGCGCGCGCTGCCCGCCCCGGGCGCTGGCTCGGCGCTCGCCAGGTCCAGGCCGCCCCGGCCGCCGTTCCCCCCCGCTCCCCATGCCGCGGTCGTGCGCCCCTCCGGCCGGCCGGGGCTCCCGTGCAGGACATTAGAGAATGATCGGCGACCCTGCTCGTCTGTACCGTCGCCAAAAGGGAGAAAGGGGTTGTGCCGCCGTCCTCTCATAGTCAGTTCGGGCCTGGCTCCTCCGGGAACCGAGTGTCCGCAAGCAGCCTGCGGGTCGCTCATTGTGCTGTGTGTGTGTGTGTGTGTGTGTGTGCGTGCGCGCGCGCGCGCGCGCGCTGGGGAAAGCTGAGAGTGCCGTGCCCAAGCCGCGCCGCTGCTGCCAGCTCGGGGTGCCACTCCCCTCCTCCCCAACAGTCCCTCGCTGTGCCTCCAGCCCCGGGGCAGACAGCCGCGACCTCGCACCGGGCGCCGGCGCGTTGGCGGCCAGGGCCAGGCCGGTGCTCAGCCCCGGGCCCCAGTGCGCACATCTTTGTAGCTCGGGCTCTGCGATCGATAGCTCCCTCCCCCTCTCCGGCCGCTGGCAAAGGTCATCCGAGAGCTGGCGGGGGAGGGGCGGCCCCGGGGACCCTCGCCGCCCGGTCGGGAGGCCTTCACACCGGGGCCTGTCCGCCGGCGAGTCTGCTCCCGGCCCTGGCGCGCGCCCCTGCACCCCCGCTCCCGTTTTGTGTCTCATTTCTGCCTCATCCCTGTCGGGGCAACCAGGTGTCTTATTTTTCGCTCGCTCTCCGTTTTTCTCTGGTTTCTCCTCATTCTTTCTCTTTCTCTCTGTCAACGTCTCTTTTTGTCTCTCTGATTCCGTGTCTCTGTCTCACACTCAGCCCCCACCACCCTGGGGACCCCATTCCCTCCTCCCTCCAGCTGACAACAGCTGGGTCCACACCTGCCCCCAGAGAGGCAGCCTGGCCAGGCCCCCTTCTCCTGGGTGCATGTGGGGGTGCAGGAGAGCTCCCCGCTGTCACCTAGGCAGGCCTGGCTTGGGAGGGGGGGTCTTTCCCTGGCCACACTGGGGAGGGGGCTGCAGCCGCCCCAGCCACGGGGACAATAGCTGCTGTGGGCGCCGCATCGATTGCTTCTCTGTGTGTAGGGGAGAGCGGGCTGAATGGAGTGAGCTGGGGTTCACACCGGGTGCCCCTGGAACAGGGAGGTGGGGGGGACCTTGTCCACATCCCCTCCCAGGAAGGGAGGCTGGGAAGAGGGGGCGCGGGTTGGGGGAAACGGAGGGCCCCGGTTTCCATTCCTCCCCTTCCCCCAGGAATACTGGACAACAGAGACCCTGAAACCCACACACGAGCCTCAGTTTCTCCCTCTGCAGAGGGAGGTGACTAGCTGAGCCACCTATGGGCTTCCCAGATTCTCTAACTTGGGAAATAAATGCTTCCTATGTGGCAGGTGACGAAGTGCGTGGGGAGGTCATTGTGACATGCTAGAAATGGCACCAGGAACCTGGACCGTTTTGTGTAACAGCAGGACTGACTGTCCTGCTCCCCACGACACATGCAATGATCAGGTGCGCTCGAAGGGGACACTCAGTCCCCTTGATACATGGCTGTGCCCACACACACACCATGGCCTGCTGTGTACAGTGTAGGTGACATCAGGTAGCAGAGAGCTCACTCCCGCGCTCCGGCCAAAGGCACACCCCGAATGCATTAGATCTAGGTGGCACCGGTCAAGCGGGCAACGCGTGGTGTGTGACATATTGTCCTACCGGCCACGTCCACTTCCTCCCCAGTGCATACATTTCGGGGACACTGCGTCCAACATGGGTGTACCCCAAATGACACATGCCACTCCCCATTTCTCTCGCTGTCACGTTATGCAGCCAACATGGTCTATCAGTGGTATCTCAAAAGATAGGCCAGGACCGCAGAGGGACAAAGCACAGGTGAGAAGTCCCGTGGGGGCTGCTGCTGTTGGGGGGGTAGAGCCAGCCTTGGCAGGCGCCTGGCCTCCAATTCCAGGCTTCCCTCTTCGCCGCCGGTTTAGCTACAGACGGGGAAACTGAGGCCGGTCAGCCTCCCAGCGGAGCATCCCTGACTTGCGCGGCTCCAGCGACAGTCTCACCTCTACGAGCCTCTGTTTCCCCTTTTGGGAAGAATCAGAATAGCAGGGACTGGGGGAAGAGACGGGTGCGCGGGGTGGTGGGGGGCTGGCAGCCCTGGGGTATTAGACATAATGATCCGGGGTGGCCAGGCGAGTCCCCCGGCTCCTCCCGCCGAGGCCCCCGCCGTGGTCGCACTGACCCACCCGGCCCGCGCAGCCTCTGCACCCCCGGCGTGCCCGAGGCCTCGTCTACACCGCGGGGCGCGGGAGGGGACGTGAGAGGGAGCCGAGGACCTCGAGGTCATTAGGCGCCGGCGGCCCAGAGGCCTTTAGTTCCGGTCGCTGCGCAAATGAAAAGCGGTTAAGTGGCGGCAAATCGCGGCGGTTAGGGGAGGCGGCACGCGCGTCCCCCTCCTAACGGCGGCGCCCCGCACAACGCAGCCCCGCACGCCTCCAGGGGCCCCGCTCCGCACGTCGGAGCCAGCGGGGAGAGCCCGCCGCCCGCCGCCCCCGGCCTCCTCGCTCCCGCGAGGCGCCAGCTTTGCGCCCCGGTCCGGCCCGCGCGCCCGGCCGCCTCGGGGCCGTCGGGTGGGGGGGTCCCTCCGCCGCTGAGGCCGCGAGGAAGGCATCGGGACCAGGAGGGAGGGAGACACACGCGGAGAGACAGAGACAGAGACAGAGATAGGTCGGGGACAACAGAGAGAGACAGAAAATGAAGAAGCAGAACCGGAGAGACCGAAAGAGAAACAGAGAAAGACAGAAAGAGAGAGAAAGAGGCCGATGGCGCGGCGGCGAGAGCTCCGGCCCGCAGCCCCTCCGTGTGGGGTCCGCTGGGCCTGGGTCTCTGCCCCTCCAGGCCCTCCCAGCCCCCCGCTTCCGTGATCTGGGGCCCAGGTGGGGGAAGGGGTGGCTTTTGTGTTTCTGCGAGGCACAGGTAGACCTCAGAGTCCTCCGCCTCGCCGCCCCCGCCGGCCTTTTCTGTGTGCCTCAGTTTACCCATCTGTAAAGTGTGCGCACTGGAGGAGGCGGGTTCTGGGTCTGACATTCTTAGATTCTGGGACCCGCTTGTCTGGGCGAGGAGGGTCCTACAGCTTCCACCTGATCCCTTGGTGGGGGGGGGCCTCATCCCACCCCACCCCACCCGAGGGTCTGAGGGTCCGGCAGCTTCCCCTAACCCATCTCTTCTTCGAAGCCCTCCCCGCTGCGTCTCAAACAGTAATTATGGGACAGGGGCTGGGGGAGGGGCGGCGGGCTCCTGGGCGGGGGCAGGCGGTCGATGAATTGAATTACCGTCTCTAATTCATCACCGTCGTCCGGGTCGATAGCTTTGGCCGGCTTCAAATATTGTTTAAATTGCACTCCGGAGGAAAAAATATATATATATATATTTTTTTTTGGTAACTGATCAGAAAAAATATGTATAAAATAAAATATCAGATAGAGGCCATTGAAAGAACGGCCTTCTCCTCCTGGGCCCACATGAGTCTGGAGCCCAGAGTCCCTGAGAGATGAGGGAGGCTGGCACCGGGAAAACGAGGCAGGGAGAGAACCAAGTTGCTGATGGGGGCGGGCACAGTGACGGTGGACGTCGGGGTTGGTGGCGGGTGGGCAGAGCGGGGAGCTGGAGCTGGAGGGGATGGCAAAAACCTAACCTTGAACTGCAAGGCAGCTGTCTGTGCCTCTTATAGACCCACCTGCAAGAATAGATCTCCCGGCAGAGAGCTTAGAGACGGGTCTCACCTGGGCTCAGAGGGTCTAGGCCTCAATTTCCTCATCTGAGAAGTGGACAGAGTCAGCGGTCAGCTACTAGGTCCTCGCTGAAGTTACTCTAATCAACCCTCTCCCCTCCCCGCATGGACACCCTTAGGGTGCCTTCGCAGACCCTGAACCCTAAGGCCATGTCGCTTAATCATCCCTCATACCTATTTCTTGTCTTGGGGGGTCCTGGTCACTGGCGGCAGCCTGAGCTCCATGAGCCCCACGGAGCGTGGGCAGGGGTGCTGGAAAGGGTCTGAGGTCTGCAGGGGACACTGTAGGCTCCTACGGGGATGCGCGAAGTAGGGGCACACTGGGTCTGGGGCTGTGTGTGTCAGAGCCACACGGGGCGGTACATGTGACTCTAGGTGCCCTCCAAACCAGCCCCCTTCTTCCAGACCACAGACCTGGGTTTGGGCCGCCCCAGGACCCTGCCTGGGATCAGTGATTCTGGTTGCACCCCCTTCAAGCAGAGGGGGAAAGGGAAGAGAGGGACCAGCTGGGGTGCCGAGCCCCACCCCTCGCCTCTCAGCCCACCAGGAATGAGAGAGAGAATCATCCAGAATGACCTTTTAAGCTGAGGGGGGTTATGGTGCCCACTTTGCTGACCGGCAAGCCGAGGCTGGGAGGAGAGAAGGCACTCGCCTTGCCAAAGCCACACACCCAGAGTGAAGTGGGGCCGGTTCCCGTGGGAAGGGAACAGACCCCGCTCCCATCAGTAAGCGAGGCTGGGAGTTGCAGCCCCCTGCCCCCCGAGTCTGTGGAGCCGCAGGCTGGCCTTGGGATGCTCCGGCCACCACTGCCTGCAAAAATGGTGACAGGCAGGCCGGCAGGGACAAGGCTGGGGGCATGGGGAGCTCAAGGAATTGAGGTGAGGACTGTAGGGTGGCTCTTAAAGTCACTGAAGGTCACAATTTGTAACTGGCTCGGGTGACCTCGAGTGGACAGTGAGGGCCGGGGAGGCCTGCGCTTCTCCTGCGGGCTCCTCTGCGGGTGCAGGATTATGGGCCTCTGTGAACACTCCGGGTTCCAACACGGACCCTCAGGGAGGGCTGTGGGGACCAAGTCCCAACTTCCTTCCATCTACCTCCAAGCCGCCAGGACTGCCCCCCACCCCCCGCCACCCCTGCTTTTCCTGGTGAACCACCCCCTCCTGGAAACCACCCTCAGGGTGAGCCCAGCCAGCCTCGGAGGTCCCGCCTGCCTGAGAGACACAGATGGTCACCCCACTTCACATACAAACACACAAGTGAGCCTGGGCTTGTCGCTTGCAGGTCAAGTGGCTGGAGCCATCCTTCGGCTCCTTTATTCTGAAGACACAAAGCCCGAGAACTGACCAAGACCAGGCCATCCTCATCCTTAATCTCTCTCCCACTCCTGTGTTTCTTCCCGATCAACCATCACCACTCTAGTCTAAGAGAGCCATCATCTGCCACGGCCTCCTCCTCCTCACTGGTCTCCAGGCTCCGCTCTCGCCCCTGGTGTCCTGTCCCGCAGAGCTGCGGGGGGCTTTTTTATGTCATTCTGGGGTCCCTCCCTCCTCTGCTTAGCTTACTGGCACGTGACTCTCAGAGGCCTTAAGATGTAGAGAAAGTTGCTGCCCCCAGACCCTAACTTCCTGTCCGGTGGAGCTAGAGGACAGGCTGGAGGTGGGAAGCCCACAGCGGCTGGAAGGTTCGAGGCTGGGCGCCTGTGGGGGGCCTGACTCCCCGCATGTAGCAGGGAGCCCGGTTTAATCAGGGGAACTCATGTCGTTTGGATCGTTTTTAATTAAACATGGCCCTTGATCAAGGAGGCCTGTGATAATGGGGGAGGGGAGAAGCTGGGCTGGGAGACCCAGGTGACCTTGGCCCGTCGCAGGACATCTGTGGTCTCAGTTTCCCCTCTGTCCAGCAGGCGTAGATGCGGACCCTCCCGCCACCGGATTCTCGCCCTGTGGGCAGATGTGGGGGAGGTGGGGGGCCCCTCAGACCTACAGAGTCACACACACGAAGCCACACACAGATTCGCAGCAGATGGAAACAGGGTCACGGAGAGGGGTCCATGACTGGCGTCACAGTGTAGAGCACACTGGACATAGGTGGAGACCCCCATGCTCACACCACGACAAGCGCGGGCGCACACCCGCTCAGGACCCCCTCGTGCCCTCCGCCGTGTCTGGCGTGCTCCAGGCTGCTCGCGTCACGGGGACATCAGGAAGAACCCCCCCTCGGACTCTCCCACAGACGTGCGCTGGCAGCTGGAAGTCACCTGCGGGCACACCTCTCCCCTGCGACCAGGCAAATGTCATCTGAGTACTTCCTAGAGGTGGGAGCTTGAGAGAGGGTGAATCCATCCACAGTGACGGGGCAGTGGCGGGGATAGGGGACCTGGTTCCGGATGGCCGAGTCCTCGCGTCTCCAAGCGCCCTTGCGCAACCGCGCGCGGGTTGGGGCGGAGGTCCGTGCCTCAGTTTCCCTCACCAGACGAACGCTGCCCCGCAGCGCCAGGGCGGCAAGCCGCGGAGCCCAGCCAGGGCGAGTCCTCCCCACACCCGCCTAACCGCGCAAGAATCGGGGTGCAGCGGCTCCCCGCGGCCCGGCAGGACCTGGGCGCACGCAGCCGGGCATAAGGACACCCGGGCCCTTGCTCTGCACGCCGGCGGCCTGGGGTCTCGGGGTCATGCGCTTGCCGGACGAGAGAGCGCAGCCCAACAGGCTCCCGCATCGCGCCGCGGGGGACCACAGCGGGAAACCACGGCGCGCCCCGGGGGAGCCGCCTTGGGGCTGGTGTCCCTCCGGGCTGAACGCCCAGAGAAGCGGCGGTTTGGGTGCGCTGGGCCGTCCGGCCCTGAGCGTCGGGGATGCAGCGCCAGGAGCGCAGACCGCGAAAGCGGGCTCTGCGGAATGCGGGGGGCGCCCAGGGAAGGGTGGCGGGCGCCGGCCCAGGCCGGTGACCGTAGGCGACGCGCTCCCGCGCCACCTCTGTAGCTCCAAATGGAGACTGGAATCCCCAGCCCAGAGGGAGCAGGAAGTGGATAGAGAAAAAGGCTCCTGCGCGCAGCGCAGCGGGAGCAGCGCAAAGCCGGTGCCCCGTCCCCCACCTCCCGTGCGTCCCCCTCTTTAAAGATGCTCCGGCGTGTTTTGAACAGTGGACACATTCGTCGGCTCCAGACTTAAACGGAACAGCAGCGCGTCCTGCATCGCTTCCTTTCCACAAACCCCTTTCTAGTTCTGCTTCTGGGGGTCGCACTGAACCCCCAGGCTGCAGGGGCACGTTCTTTTCCTTTTTTTAAAAAAAGGGGTGGGGGGGGAGGAAAAAAACCCAGAGCGCATCGGATCCTGTTTCCCTCCAGACTCTGGAACATTCCTTGTCAGGAAAGGCCGCCTCGGGGCCACTCGTGCGGGCCGCATAGTATTCTCTTTGGCCATTTCTTTCTTCCCTCCCCGCCCCCGATTTTTTGTGGTCGCCCCGGGCTGCGGTGGATTCGTCTGGGGCGGACCCGTGTGCGCCTGAGTTGATCTGTGGATTTATTTCTCTTCCCCGCCCGGCCTTTTCGGCACAGTTGGCCTCTCTCGGCTCTTTTCCTTATCACTGGTTTCTTTCCTGTCATCTTTTTCAAATCCATTTCCGACTGCCAGCCACTGTGACTTCTCAACACTCTTAAAATATAAAAGCTGCGTGTGTTTGTGTGCGTCTCTGTGTGTGTGCCGGTGTGGCTTGCGTCTGAGTGCCTGACTGGGGGTGGACGGAGTGGTCTCAGTGGCTGAAGGTCGCAACCTGAGAGCTGCCCCCCCACACACACACACCGGGTCCCCCACGCCTGGGGGTGCAACCTCCAGATGGAGCCCCTGGGTGGGGCGGCCCCCGAGTCTGGTGGAAACGCTCATTTCCCAGATAAGTCTTTGAAAGGCTCAGAACTAATTTGAAAATGCGGCCATTAAAATCCCATCAGGGGGAGAGG
Organism: Pteropus medius; assembly: GCF_902729225.1. Taxonomy (NCBI): domain Eukaryota; kingdom Metazoa; phylum Chordata; class Mammalia; order Chiroptera; family Pteropodidae; genus Pteropus; species Pteropus medius. Next base: position 798,875 of record NW_024350324.1, read on the forward strand.
AGGCGGGGAGGCCAGGGGCTCCCAAGGCTGGGCGCCGGCCAAGGTGCTTGCAGAGGCTGCTGGGGAGGGGAGGTGCGGGCCGGGCAGGCAGGGGGGAGGAGAGGCGGCGGGGACAGAGTGGGACAGAGGAGACTCTCCTGAGGCCTCTGAGGGTCCTCGTCTGAGGGCAGCGGCCTGGCTCGGCAGCGACTCTGTCCCCCCAGCATGGGACCCCCTCGGGGGTACAGGGTTTGGACAAAGAGGGTTGACATTTGTAGTGCTCCAGGCCCCCACTCAGCATGATTGCTGTGTCACCCTGGGCAAGTCACCCACCTGCTCTGGCAGGGGACGCTCAGGGCGGCTCAAACGAGTGGGGACAAGCCACCAGGGTGGGGGCTTCAATGTTCCCCACATCTGGAGCTGGGCAGCTGGTGGCCAGGGGTGGGACTCGTCGCCAAGGAAACCGGTCATCATCCCAGCCGGAGACTGGGCTCCGTATTGAATTGTCTGCTCCGAGAAGCTGGAGCTGAGCACAGGAGGTGGCCGGAGGGGAGGGGACAGCCTGCTCCAGCTCTCGTTCCCACACCCCAATCCCGTGCCCAGGTGGACAGACTCTGAGGCACAGAGAGGGGGCAGACGAGGGTGCCTGCTTGTTGCTTTGGGCGCAGCAGACAGTGTGACAGAGGACGAGGACAATCACTAGGGCGTCCCCATCCATCGCCAAATTCCGGGCTCATCATCCCGCCGTTGTCCTTCCCCGTCAAACGCAGCCTCCATGGGGGATGGGGGGCTGCCCTTCCGGTGCCGCTCTGGCCCGGGCCCCCCTTCTCTCCTGGGCTCCATCGTTCCTTCGCTCCCACCGTCCTGGGCGCCTGGGCTCCGTCCCCAGCTCCACCCTCCATGTCCCCATGCAGAGGCCTCTCGAAGCCCAGACCGTTCACCTCTTTCTTTCCCCCCAAATGCCCCACCTAGATGGCACCTTCTCCCCGCCCCCCGGACAGTATGAGCAGCCCCTGTTCTGGAACCAAGTCCTCGTCCACTGTCATTCATCACTGTGATTATGGGAGTAACATGGCTCCCACATCAGACCGGCCCCGTGGAACAGGGGCTGCGTCTGTCCTGCCCACGGCTGTCACCAGCAGCGCCCCGTGTACAAGGCACACAGTAGGTGCTTGACAAATGCATGAGGAAGGGGCGGGGAGGGAGGCAAGGTCCGTTCACTCAGCGCTTACTGCTCAGATCTCCGGAGCTCTGCACAGTTGGGCCATCACCACTCCCGCTTACATACGGGACGTCGGGGTCGTGGGGCTCTGTACACTCGATAAAACAGGAAACCGGTGTCCACAGAGTGTGCGTTAGAAGACACTTGGTCCTCGGAGCCCGGGCCTGGCGTCCCTGCTGACCCACAGGGGTGGGGCTGGGTGTGCGGACAGTCACCACGGGCCACCGGGAGCCATCCTGGGGAGTCTGCCTCCCCAGGCTCAGACGCAGCGGGGTTCCCCTGGGACACCACCCACACCCACTGTCACACCCAGCTGTGTCACTTCATGCGGCAATCTCCCATCTCACCTCCACACTGTGTCCCCAAGGAATGTCACACTGAGCTCTGCTGGCTCCTGGGTCTTCCCGCACAAGCTGCGTCAGCGCCTCTCCCTGCCACCGCCACCCCCCACCCCATTCCCCACGCCACTGCCCACCTCTCCCGCCAGCATGGCCCTTGCTACCCTGACAGGTTGTCCCGGTGACACACATGCTCACACATGTGTGGCTTGCTTGTGTGTGGACACCCCCACTGCACCAAGGCACACTTCACAGAAACGCCCTCTCGGGCCCTCCCGCAGCCCACCCAGACACACCCAGTGGAGGGGGGACACTCTGCAGGATGTCCGCACAGTCAGCCCACTCAAGCTCAAGGCCAGGGAGAGGAGAGGATGAAGAGAAACAGGACAGCAGAGGGGGGGTGACGAGGTGGGAAGAGAAGGGGAGGGGAGGGAAGGGGAGGGGGAAGAAGAGGGAGGGAGGAGGGGGAAAGAGGCCGGGTGTCAGTCAGAAGACCCCAGCCCCCTCTGGTGCACACCTGTTTCTGTCCAAGCCACTGAGGAGTGACCGAGTTCGGCCCCCTCCCCACCTGCCTGTCTGCAGACCCCAGCTGCTCTGTCTCCGATAGGGGACAGGGTGCTCCCTGCTGAGGGTGCTCCCAGGGGTCCCTCTGGCCCTCCAGGGCTGTGGCGGGACAATGGGAGACGCTGGGTATCCCTGTCGGGGGTCTTCGAGTCTGGGCCGAGCCCCCTCATTGCCCCGCCACCCACTCCACCACCCACTGGGCTAGCCGCCTCCTGTGGACCCCTCGTGCTGAGCAACAAAAGGGTCTCAGGCCCTGGCCCGGCCCCAGGGGTCAGGGCTGGGGGTCCCCGAGGAGGGAGCCGGGGCTGTGTTGGGTGCGGGGAAGGGCTTCCTGCAGAAGGGCCGCTCTGTAGGCCCCGGACGCGTGCATAGGGTTCTCTGGGGCAGCCCGGGTCCTGCTCCCGACCTCGGGTTCTCCATCCCGCCCTCTCCAGGAAGACCCCCGGAGGGGTGCTGAGGCTTGAGGCCGGCCCTAAGAGGGGAGAAGCTCGGTGTCTCCCCAGCATCTGGGGATCAGAGCCGGGCTCTTCCCGGGCCCACTGGTGGGCGGGGCCTCATCCCAGCCGCGCCATAGGATTGAGGATGTTCCTGGCTAAAACCCTCTCCGCAGCCCGACAAGACAGAGGCTATGTTTCAGATCATTTTCCAGTTAGAGAAACTGAGGCTCAGAGGGCCAACACCCTCGCCTGGAACCTGAGGGCCCCCAGATTCATCCCCCTTTGCCCCCACCTGGACGTGGACGGGCGGCCCCGCCCCTCTTACCTGGGCCGGTGCGGGACGGCTGCCCTCTGCCGGTTGCGGCGGGAACCGCGGCCCAGACGCTGCAGACGCCCGCGTAAGCGCCTGTTAGTCGCCCTGTGAGCGGGCTGGCTTGGGGATGGGGTCTCCGTCTCTTCTGAGTCGCCTTTGGTCTCCTCCCAGGGCCTCTGGGACCCCCCCCCCACCGCCCCCAGAGTCAGCCCCAGACCCCGCCCAGGTCTGGACTCCGAAAGCAGACAGGCCGCGCTGGGGCACCGGGACGAGCGTCTTGCATAGTTGTTCTTAGTATCAGCTTATCAGTCCCTGGGGCCGCCGAGGGTGGGTGGGAGAGAAAGTTGGGGCCCAGACCCTCACTCGAAGGGCCCCTGGACAGGGTGGGTGAATCGCTGTAAGTGCTGTGGGAAAAAAGGAAACGAAAAAGCCGTGTGTCGCGGTGCGGGCTGGGAATGGAGAGTGTAGTATTAAACGGGGGGTCAGGATAGGTCCCACGGAGCAGAGATGAAAAGGGGGTGAGGGAGCGCTGGAGAAAAGAGGGGAAAAGCGAGGCAGGCAGAGGCGACGGCCGGTGCAAAGGCCCTGAGGTGGCACCATGCTTGGGATGAGACCAGTATGACTGAGGGGCAGTTGAGAGATGAGGACAGAGAAGCCACGGGGCTGGAGGCGGGGGCAGGGCGAAGGGGCCGACTGAGGCGGGCAGGGCTCGCAGCCGCTGAAGGGACTGAAAACCATTCCGAGGAGGCAGTGTCCCGATCTTGCGAAGGAGGGGACGGATTCCCCAGCCCTCCAAGCTTCCCGCAAGCCAGCCTGGCTGGCTCCTCCTCCAGCTGTCATGGCAACCGTGGCTGGTGATGAGGGTCTGGGTCTGGGGCCACTCCCCATCCCACCGCCACACGCTGAGAGCCCCTGGTGAGGGGACCCAGGGTTGAGCCCTCCTGTGCTGAGCACGTACAAGGCGGACTTGTGAGGGGCTTCGGTGACGTCGAGGAGCGTCACAGAGGAGATGGTGGCAGAGGTGCCGGTGCAGGTGACAGTAGGTAGACGGTGGAGGTAGGAGGAAGGTGATGGGTGACGTAGGTGGGGCGATGGCGGTGCTAGTGGAGGAGCCAGCAGAGAAGGTGACGGGAACGGAGGCGGCACTGATGTAGCGACGGAGGCCAGGGCGATGGAGGTGCTGCTGTTGGCAGAGGACAGAGGCCCGGGTGACGGGGATGGCGGACGGGGTGGAGGCGGAGGTGCAGGAGGTGATGGGCGGATGTAGACGGGCTGCAGGTGGTGGGGATGGTGTCAGCGGCGGTGCAGGTGGCGGTCCCCAGTGGAGATCATCGCGGAGGAGGTGGCCTTGGCAGCAGCAGCGCATTCTGAGGCTGGCGTGGCGCCACGGGCAAGTCCAGAGCTTCGGGGTGCCAGCTGCGTCTCCCCACCCCGCTCCCTGGTCGGTCCTTCTCTCTCGGCCTCAGAGTTCACTTTGGTAAAAGGGGCTCACACCCACCGCCTCTCCCCATCCTGGGGCTGCCCTGGGCAGCACAGGGACTGCCACGGTCTCCAGGGCCGGTGACAGTGGTCTGGCGACGGGGGACATTTGGGCTGTCACACCAGCTGGGGCTGTGCGAGGGGGCTACAGGTCCAACTGGGGACTGTGGGGATGGAAGGATGACAAAGCTGCCTGCAAACAGCTCCAACTGCAGCCCAGATCGATTGGGGCTGTGAGGAGCTGTAATTAGATTGAACGCCGGGAAGGGGGGGGCGAACGGAGCCCCTTTTTGCTGCGATCGACAAAACACGAATTTTTTTTCACGTCTCTGCTTCCCTCAGCCCCTCCCCCAGCCTCTGCCTGGGGGGGTGCCCATTGGGCACTTGATTGGAGAAGGGGGAGACGGAGAGGAAAGAAAGGGGCGACCCCCATCTCATCTCCCTCCCCTTCTGGGCCAGTCAACACTGATACAGGTCCTGTCCCCTGCCGGGCTTGCCAGCCAGCCCTGGGCGAGTGGCTGGCTTTCTCTGAGCACCTAAGGAGAAGAAGCCCTGCCTTTGGAATTGTCACAGGGTAAAAAAAAAAAAATAGGACACATGTAAAGTTCTTGGAAGCCTCCCTCATGAGAAGCGGTCGCATCTCTGTCCCTACAGTGAATGTGTGATGAATCCATGAGCGAATTGCTAAGTGAGTGAATAAATGAGTGAATGAGTGAATTCGAGGGTCTAACACCTGAGCGAGAAGGGGCTCCATTGGAATTTAAAGTCTTGGGGCTGAATTTTGACTCTCCCTCCCCCAACCCCTGGCCTCACTGCCGCAGACCCATTCTTTCTTTGAAAGAATGGGGACCTGGCCCACACTTGGGACCCAAGTTCCAAGGAGATGGGAGATCAAGGTGGTTCCTTGTGTTTCTTTCTGAAGTTTATGCAGATGAAATATGAACATATGTTTCTGCTCCCCTGTTTTGTATACAAGAGGCTGCTTGGTATCCCGTCCATGCCCTAAGTTGGCCTCACCAGTTTTCCATGTTCGTACCAACACCTTCTCCCTCTATCGACGTCTCGATATAGTTACAAATACACCGTTTTGCCCAAATCAATATTCAGTGTTAACGTTATTATGATTTCGGAGACCACCGTCCACAGCTGAGCCACGTGGAGTCCCGGGATTGCATTTCCTTTCCCATACAACTGTCTGTTTTTCCAGAAGTTCATAGTTGCCTATCACAAATTCTTCCCACACTCCCCAGCAAAATACAAAACCAACTCAATAGGATTTTCCCACGCATATCAGGTCATCTCCCCTTTGCACTTCCCTTGGTGCTCCTGCTCTGACCTGCCCTCTGTCCCCTCGGTGCCTTTGTCCTGCTGTCTTCCAGGTCCTCCCCTTCTCATTTGGGGGACCTCTTTTCCCTTTCTCCTAGGTCGAACCACATTTTCTGAAGTCCACTTTCCTTTTTCGATTTACATTCTCATTTTGATGGAACAGCTCCTGCAGTAGCTTTCTCAGAAAGGGTGAATGGAAGTCGACTTTTGGAAACTTTGACTGTGTGACTATAGCTGTATTTCACTTTCAGGCTCGATGTTCAGCCGGGCATACCATTCTAGGCAAACATAATCGTCCTACGGAATTTTAAAGGCATTGCTCCGAGTTTTTGAGAAGCCCAAAGCCACTCTGATTCTTAGTCCGTCCTATGACATCTGGCTTTCCTCTCTGGAGGCTTTTACGATCTTCTCTTTTTTCTGGGTCTCTCAAATTTCACAAGGATCAGCTTGAGGGGATGTCTTCGTGCATTCCTTCAGCTCAGCACTTCATGGGCTCTTTTCAGCTGGACTCTCGTGCCTTTCGGTCTCGTGTTATTTTTTCATTGCTTGACAAATCCCCTCCTGTTTTTGGATCGCCTCGTGACCAAACCTGTTCGCTTCATCCTCTAACTTTGTTATCACCGTCCTCTCACTTTCCATCTCCACGTCTGCTTCGTTCGGGGACATTTGCTTAACTTTATGTTCGAATCCTTACGTTGATTTTATTCGCACTATTATAGCCTATTTGAAGTTCGACCCCATCTTCTGACCCTTTCGTTGTCCTTTTTACTGAACGGCATTCTGTTCCCGTTTCACGGATCCAGTATTTTTCTCATACCCCTCCGAGAATAGTAAGTATAGCTTTGCCCGATTTGTCTGTTTCTTCTGAGATCGTCACTCCCTTTACCTCCTACCATTTTTTTGTTGTTGTTCATTCCCTTAGTCCATCTGCCTCCCTGTCTCTCTGTCTTTCTCTCATTAGAGTCTTTTCTAAAATGCCCAGTAACCTCCAGCTGTCACTTTTATTTAATCGTAAAACCCGAGACAGCCAATGAGAAGTATTTCATGACAGGGAATGAAGTGGTGTGTTGGGTCACACGGGAGAACCTGTTGTCCCTGGGAAGTGAGCCACAGCAGAGGGGACATTCATCTATTCTTACGAACGTGTGCGGCCATCGATCTGACATGCCATCTGGTTCAGACTGTTCCGGAACCAAGAAAAGCCAGCTCAGTGTGGGGTCCCAGAGGGCCACCGGGGCTGGCAGTGGGGATCTACTAGTACAGCCTGCACCACTGGTCACTTTTGGGGAAGTAGCTGGGGACATGGGGTTCACGGGGAGGCAGGACAGGGCAGGCTTTCCACTACCCACAGCCCCGACTGGTAGGTATGATGTGGCAGAGAAACTGACTGAGCGAGTTCGCACTGATGCCACAAGCCTCCCCCAGCCCCTGGGGTGATGAAGCCCATCTTTTCGACCCACCGGCCCCCACTACACTGGGGGTCCTACTTTGGAGCTGGTGAGGACAGCGAGACCGCGGGGGCCAGCCCTGCTCCGTGCCAGCTGGCCCTGGGAAAGGGGTGCTGGTGGTCCTGCACCCCCCACATCCTCCCCCCATCCTCCCAGCTCCAGAGGGCTGGACACTTGAGCGAGGCCAAGTCTGGGTCTCAGTCTGCTGATGGGGGCGGGGCGGGGCGGAGGTCTCGGATACCGGAATCAGGCTGCGGAAGCCGATATCAGCCTGATACCGGGTCCCTAAGGTGGTCGGGCCTCAGTGGACAGCCCAGGGAAGGAAGCATGGACTGTCACCACCCTTCTGAGAACTTGGTTGCCCCATTGTTCCCGGGGGAGGCTACTGTGATACGTGATGCACCCCAGGGACCTATTAATTAATTGCCTCTTTCAACCCATCCACACTGAGCCAAATAATTCACAGGTAGCGTTTCCATGTCATTTCCCACAACTTCCCCCCGGGTGCGAGCTGCATAAGAGAGGGGGGGAAAGCGACCGCCTGGTTGCTGTCACTCTTTGGGGTGGGGGAGCTTTTTCGTGGGGGGTGGGCGGAGGAAAGCAGGGGATGCGAGGCTGGGGAGGGGCTAGGCTGGAGGCAGGGGGAGGTTTGCTGGAGGTAAGTGACCTGTGCCTGTGGAGGTGCTCATGCTGTGTCCCCTTCTTTGTCCCCCCACCCGCCCTATCTGTATGTCCGGTGTCTCCGTCTCCTCACCCACGACCGTCTGCCCTCTCTCTCCATTTCTGGCTGTCTCTACCGCCTTCTTGCTGCCCTCCCGATCTCTTCCGTGTCACCCGTCCTACTGACATTTCTCTGTCTCCCTGTCCCGCTGCCGTCTCTTCATCTCTCCGTCTTTCTGCTTTCCTGTGTCTCCCTCGGTCCCTCTGCGCGGGGCCGTGTCGTCCTTCCCGCGCTGCCTGTCCTCTCCCGCCCGGCCACGCGGTGGCGCTGTGTCCCGCTCGCCCGGCCGCCCGCGCGCCGCCGCTCGCCCGCAGCCTGCAAGCGGAAGGAGCAGGAGCAGCAGAAGGAGCGCGCGCTGCAGCCCAAGAAGCAGCGCCTGGTGTTCACCGACCTGCAGCGGCGCACGCTGATCGCCATCTTCAAGGAGAACAAGCGGCCGTCCAAGGAAATGCAGGTCACCATCTCGCAGCAGCTCGGCCTGGAGCTCAACACCGTCAGCAACTTCTTCATGAACGCGCGGCGCCGCTGCATGAACCGCTGGGCCGAGGAGCCCGGCGCGGCCCCCGGGGGCCCCGCCGGCGCCGCCACCTTCTCCAAGGCCTGAGGCACCCGGGGCCCGGGCCCTCCTCGCCTCCGCGGCCTGGGCGCTGCCCCCCACGTCTCCCTCCCCACCCTGCCGGCCCGGAGACCCGCCCCAGGGGGCGCCTGGAGAGGATGCAGTCCGGGCCCCCCACACACACACCCAGGAAGGGGGCGCAGCACCCCCAGCCCAAGTGCACAAGAAGGGCCCCCTCCTTCCTCCATCCCACCCCTCCAGGCCAAAGGGAAGCCCTCCGCCCTACCCCAGAGGGGGAGGGGAGACAGAAAGGGGCTCCCCAGCTCCCACTCAATTCAGGGCGCGCAGAGGCCTCTGGAAAACCAGGGCTCGCCGTGTCCTCCCAGAAGCGGGTCAAGAAGCACATACTGGAAATATAACCGGGTATTTAAGAAAAAAAGACATTTTAAGAATAACCCCTCCTTCGCCGACCCCCCCGCCCCACAGAGGGAGGCGGGAGGAGCCTTCCTCCCACACGTCCTCTCGCAGGGACCCTTCCCCGAGAACTCAGTCCCCTCCGAAGTCGCCGCGCGGAGCGGCATCTCCACAGAGCCCCTACCCACGCCAAGACCACCCCCGTCCGCCGGCAGAACGGCCCCCCAGCCGAGGACCCAGCTGCGCCTCCAGGCGGCCAGGATTGCTTGTGCCAAGAATCGCCTGCCTTAACGTCTGGGGGGTGGGGGGGGCCTGCAGCGGGACCGCCCGGCACCCCCAGGCGAGCGCCCCCTCCCGGACAGGAGTGGGTGGCCTGCTCAAACGGGCGGGTAGATTCCAGACACCGCCCCCCACCACACCCCGCGTACCCCTCCGTCAGTTGACTTTTCGCTTTAGGCACCTTGATGAATGACACACTGGAAAAGACAGACCCCAGAAAACAGAAGAAGACATCTAGATTCCACAGAGAATTCCCGCACCCGGAAAAGAGCACACCCGGGCCCCCCACCCCACCCCGCCCCCCAGTCCCTGCATGCTGGGGTCCGCTGGATTCTATCTGCTTTGGAACCTTCTGGAAGTCTGAGCACCTCCCTGGCGCTTCCCAGGGGTTGCTGCACTGGGCGAGGAAGGGGGTGAGGCGAACCTGTGCTCGATCTCTCTCTGAAGAAGGTGGGAATCTGCTTGCCGTTTTGCCAAAAAAAAAAAAAAAAAATGACAAGGGGGTAGGAAGGGTCAAAATGAAGATGAGCGTCCCACACACACACACCTCCCCTGCTCATCCGGTCCGGGTGACCTCCAAGACTGGCCAGCAGCTGGATCCCAAGAGCCCGCCTCCTCCGGGGTTCAAGATCTGGAGGCTAGAAGGAACCTCCCAACCCCATCCCCTCCGTCGCCTCCCAGGGAGGTGGCCACCCCGTCCCCCCACCTCGAGAATGCAAGAGACATTTCTAGTGAAATGCCCCTCCCCCTCCCCCAGGTAAAGGCTACCTCACTCAAACGT
>NW_024350324.1:808742-825112 GCF_902729225.1 Pteropus medius
CCCAGTAACCTCCAGCTGTCACTTTTATTTAATCGTAAAACCCGAGACAGCCAATGAGAAGTACTTCATGACAGGGAATGAAGTGGTGTGTTGGGTCACACGGGAGAACCTGTTGTCCCTGGGAAGTGAGCCACAGCAGAGGGGACATTCATCTATTCTTACGAACGTGTGCGGCCATCGATCTGACATGCCATCTGGTTCAGACTGTTCCGGAACCAAGAAAAGCCAGCTCAGTGTGGGGTCCCAGAGGGCCACCGGGGCTGGCAGTGGGGATCTACTAGTACAGCCTGCACCACTGGTCACTTTTGGGGAAGTAGCTGGGGACATGGGGTTCACGGGGAGGCAGGACAGGGCAGGCTTTCCACTACCCACAGCCCCGACTGGTAGGTATGATGTGGCAGAGAAACTGACTGAGCGAGTTCGCACTGATGCCACAAGCCTCCCCCAGCCCCTGGGGTGATGAAGCCCATCTTTTCGACCCACCGGCCCCCACTACACTGGGGGTCCTACTTTGGAGCTGGTGAGGACAGCGAGACCGCGGGGGCCAGCCCTGCTCCGTGCCAGCTGGCCCTGGGAAAGGGGTGCTGGTGGTCCTGCACCCCCCACATCCTCCCCCCATCCTCCCAGCTCCAGAGGGCTGGACACTTGAGCGAGGCCAAGTCTGGGTCTCAGTCTGCTGATGGGGGCGGGGCGGGGCGGAGGTCTCGGATACCGGAATCAGGCTGCGGAAGCCGATATCAGCCTGATACCGGGTCCCTAAGGTGGTCGGGCCTCAGTGGACAGCCCAGGGAAGGAAGCATGGACTGTCACCACCCTTCTGAGAACTTGGTTGCCCCATTGTTCCCGGGGGAGGCTACTGTGATACGTGATGCACCCCAGGGACCTATTAATTAATTGCCTCTTTCAACCCATCCACACTGAGCCAAATAATTCACAGGTAGCGTTTCCATGTCATTTCCCACAACTTCCCCCCGGGTGCGAGCTGCATAAGAGAGGGGGGGAAAGCGACCGCCACCAGTTGCTGTCCTCTTGGGGTGGGAAAACTTTGGTGGGGTGAAGGCGAGAGGCTTGAGAGGATCTGAGGCTGGGAGGAGGGGAGGCTAGGCTGGGCCAGGCAGGGACTGGAGGGTGGTGACCTGTGCCTGTGGAGGTGTGCTCATGCTGTGTCCCCTTCTTTGTCCCCCCACCCGCCCTATCTGTATGTCCGGTGTCTCCGTCTCCTCACCCACGACCGTCTGCCCTCTCTCTCCATTTCTGGCTGTCTCTACCGCCTTCTTGCTGCCCTCCCGATCTCTTCCGTGTCACCCGTCCTACTGACATTTCTCTGTCTCCCTGTCCCGCTGCCGTCTCTTCATCTCTCCGTCTTTCTGCTTTCCTGTGTCTCCCTCGGTCCCTCTGCGCGGGGCCGTGTCGTCCTTCCCGCGCTGCCTGTCCTCTCCCGCCCGGCCACGCGGTGGCGCTGTGTCCCGCTCGCCCGGCCGCCCGCGCGCCGCCGCTCGCCCGCAGCCTGCAAGCGGAAGGAGCAGGAGCAGCAGAAGGAGCGCGCGCTGCAGCCCAAGAAGCAGCGCCTGGTGTTCACCGACCTGCAGCGGCGCACGCTGATCGCCATCTTCAAGGAGAACAAGCGGCCGTCCAAGGAAATGCAGGTCACCATCTCGCAGCAGCTCGGCCTGGAGCTCAACACCGTCAGCAACTTCTTCATGAACGCGCGGCGCCGCTGCATGAACCGCTGGGCCGAGGAGCCCGGCGCGGCCCCCGGGGGCCCCGCCGGCGCCGCCACCTTCTCCAAGGCCTGAGGCACCCGGGGCCCGGGCCCTCCTCGCCTCCGCGGCCTGGGCGCTGCCCCCCACGTCTCCCTCCCCACCCTGCCGGCCCGGAGACCCGCCCCAGGGGGCGCCTGGAGAGGATGCAGTCCGGGCCCCCCACACACACACCCAGGAAGGGGCTGTACGCCCCAGCCCAAGTGCACAAGAAGGGCCCCCTCCTTCCTCCATCCCACCCCTCCAGGCCAAAGGGAAGCCCTCCGCCCTACCCCAGAGGGGGAGGGGAGACAGAAAGGGGCTCCCCAGCTCCCACTCAATTCAGGGCGCGCAGAGGCCTCTGGAAAACCAGGGCTCGCCGTGTCCTCCCAGAAGCGGGTCAAGAAGCACATACTGGAAATATAACCGGGTATTTAAGAAAAAAAGACATTTTAAGAATAACCCCTCCTTCGCCGACCCCCCCGCCCCACAGAGGGAGGCGGGAGGAGCCTTCCTCCCACACGTCCTCTCGCAGGGACCCTTCCCCGAGAACTCAGTCCCCTCCGAAGTCGCCGCGCGGAGCGGCATCTCCACAGAGCCCCTACCCACGCCAAGACCACCCCCGTCCGCCGGCAGAACGGCCCCCCAGCCGAGGACCCAGCTGCGCCTCCAGGCGGCCAGGATTGCTTGTGCCAAGAATCGCCTGCCTTAACGTCTGGGGGGTGGGGGGGGCCTGCAGCGGGACCGCCCGGCACCCCCAGGCGAGCGCCCCCTCCCGGACAGGAGTGGGTGGCCTGCTCAAACGGGCGGGTAGATTCCAGACACCGCCCCCCACCACACCCCGCGTACCCCTCCGTCAGTTGACTTTTCGCTTTAGGCACCTTGATGAATGACACACTGGAAAAGACAGACCCCAGAAAACAGAAGAAGACATCTAGATTCCACAGAGAATTCCACACACCGGGAAAAGAGCACGGAGCCCCCCACCCCACCGCCCCAGTCACCATGCTGGGGTCACTGCGTTCCTATCTGCTTTGGAACCTTCTGGAAGTCACCCGAGAGCACCTCTAGCTGGGGGAGTTTGCTGCACTGGGCGGAAGGGTGGCGAGGAGTGAACAACAGCTTCCTCGTCTCTCTGAAGAGAAGGTGAATCTGCTTGCTCCGTTTTTGCCAAAAAAAAAAAAAATGACAAGGGGGTAGGAAGGGTCAAAATGAAGATGAGCGTCCCACACACACACACCTCCCCTGCTCATCCGGTCCGGGTGACCTCCAAGACTGGCCAGCAGCTGGATCCCAAGAGCCCGCCTCCTCCGGGGTTCAAGATCTGGAGGCTAGAAGGAACCTCCCAACCCCATCCCCTCCGTCGCCTCCCAGGGAGGTGGCCACCCCGTCCCCCCACCTCGAGAATGCAAGAGACATTTCTAGTGAAATGCCCCTCCCCCTCCCCCAGGTAAAGGCTACCTCACTCAAACGTTTATGTCTGTGATTGGAAAATCACGTCTGATACCAAGATTACCCCCCTCCCAGGACCTGTGCTGGATGCTAGAAATTCCCTCTCCATGCCCACCCCCCCACCCCCCGGGGCGTGGCATAAAGGAAGCCTGCCGACCGCCCCCCCACCAGAGAGTGAGAGAGAGAGAGAAAGAGAGAGAGAGAGAGAGAGAGGGCGAGAGAGGATAGTGAGGTCGATGAGTGCCTTTTTCTTGAACCAAAGATGTGTGTGAAATGTTCTCTCGTCCTTATCGACTCGCTATTGTCCGGGCTTTTTAAGCGACTGGATCTGAGTGATGCTTCTACAACCTTGGGTGTTGGGACATTATCCTAAGAGTCCCCCATTCCTGCTCAGCGACCAACCCTGCCCCCAAACGCAGGATTGTGATCCTTCCCTTCCGCCCGTCTGTGTCCAACACGTCCTGCTATCTCCCGGCCCCGCTGGCCAGAGCGCCTGCCGCAGGGGACAGTGATTCTCAGACACACTCACTCTTTCCTCAAGATCGGAGGCCAGGCCCTCCTGTTTTGTCCCCTGCTGGACATTTAGGAATTTTCTTGGGGTCCTTTCGGTTGTAGAACATTCTAGCTACGGCTGACTGCGGTCAGATGGGGTCACGGAGGCGTCCTCATTCCTGCAATCCTTTCGGACACCTTCACATCACACACTCACGTGTGCACGCACACACACGCACCAGCTCCCGGACCCCCTTCCCCGCTCGGCCAGCCCCTCCTCCAGCAGGCCCACACCCACCCTCTCCCTGGGCCCCCGTGGGCCTCCCTCCCCACCCCCCGCCTGTCCCCAGCACCCAGCTGGTCGTCACAAACCAAAGACCATTTTCCACGCAGGGAGCGAAACCTCCAGCACAGCTCCTTTGAGCCTTTGACAATTTTCTCTGAAATACCTCAAAATATTTAATGTATAGTTTATGTGATTAAAAAAAAAAAATCCTTAGCTAGTTTTTGGAATACGTGACTTGAAGCTTTATACCGTTAAATTATAATTTTGCAGACGATGGTATGTCATTTCTTTGACGAGTTCCGTGGGAGACATATTGAATGTCGGGACAGCGAAAAAGCTGGGCGCGGGTCAGAGGCAAAGGCAGAGGAGAGTGTGAGTGACCGACCGACCGATCGAGGGCCAAGGACCAGGCGTTTACAGATGTCTTAAACGGGTCCTTTAGGAAAGAGAGGGAGAGAGAGAGAGAGAGAGAGAGAGAAGGACACCTTTGTGTTCTCTGGCGTGTTCTGTTTCTCGTTTTTGGAGTCATGTCTTATAAGAGTATTTATTATTCTATGTGTTGTGTTCAAATGTAATTTAAGAAAAAAAAAAGGAGGAAAAACGGGGAAAAAAGACGCAATGGAATTTGATTTGATGCATGACTAATGTACTCTTTCTTGATGATGATGTGCTAAGTGGGTGGGTGGGGGGTGGGACGGGCGCGGGCGAGCCCCAGTCCGTGTGCATCCTTGTGTTTCCCGGGGTCCTGCTGTTCGGGCCCCTGTGCGCTGCTCTGTTAATGTCCCCCCTTTCCGAGTGTCTGTGTCCAGCCGGCGGGAGGCGGGGAGGGAGGAAGCGGAGGGCGGACGGCGGGGCCTGAACGCCCAGACGGGGTCCCCGCCTGCCGGTGCCCACATGCCGCCCGCCGGCGCCTACAGGGCCTCCTGTCCCCGGTCCCTGGGCGCAGGCGGCTGTCACCGCCATCGTGGGCCCCTGTTGGCTTCGCGTTAGCGTGGATTCCTAAGTGTCTTGTTCAGAGGAGAGAGACAATCAGTCAGTTCGAGTCTTGTCGCCCAGGGCGGTAGGGGGCTGGGGTGTACCCCAATTTCCTGAGACCCAAACAACCCTCCTGAGACAGGCACCAGCGGGCCTCCCCCTGGACACCTCAGCCTCCGGCCCTGGCCTGGGCCAGAGTTCGCCTTCCTGTCGGGCCTGGGAGGTCCGTTTCTGAGGGGGCACCCTCCCAGCCCATGCTGGGACCCTGGAAAACAGAGAGGCCCCCAAAATCATGAGGGGGGGATCTGGACGGTCTCCCCGCCTGTGACTCTACTTCTGCCACGAGGCCCCACGACCTGCCCCCCCCCAGGGGAGAGCCCACCTTCCAGGGCGGGACCCAGGAAGGGGGCCCCCATGCTCTGACGGCCAGAGAACCCAGTCTAGGGTTGGGGGCCGGGGCCGCAGGCTCCACCCACCCGGAATGGGGGCGGGGTGGGTAAGTCAGGGGCCCACCACCGCCTGTCCCCCACACATGGCGGCCATTGCAGCTTCGGCCGAAGCAGTTCGAGCCACACCAGCTCTTCAGGTCCTGGGCTCCCCGCTCCCCGTGGCCCCGGCACCCCTCCCCCTAACGTTAGAGGGGACAGAAACCCTCTTACCCCACTCCGGGCCACAGGCTTATAGTTTCATCCGTCTCTGTTAACCATTGCTGTGCTGGATTTGTTGTTTCGTTTTTCTCCAATAAATTATTTTCTAGTCACTCACTTGGGCGTGTGTGCTGGCTGGGGAGTGGGTGCAGTAGGGGGAGGAAAGGGGTTCGCCCAGCCCGAAGATGGGCAAAGGGAGGGGACGGAGGAGGAGGAAGCCCGTCCCACCAACCCCCCCACCCCGCCCCGCCCCAGCTCCGCCGCGGGCGACTCTCTGCTTCCCCGGGGATCCACCTTCCACGGGAACAGTTAAGAGTGGGAAGGAGAAATCACGCCTCATGACCAACATCTTGTGGGGACAATTGGCCTGAAGCGTCACTGCCGCCTGTTGCTTTCTGGAGCTGGAGTGTAAGATGGTTTATGGGGTGGTGGGGGAAGGAGCCACATTGGTGCCAGAATCAGACCTCGTCACCTGCTGGGAGGGCACGGTGGGGTGGGGGGGCGGGGAAGCAGGTGGGGAGCCGGGCAGGTGAGCAGGATCCACTCGGCACCCTGCTCCCTGGTGAGAAAGAAGCTGCATGCACATTCTGTGCCCCAGGGCCGCGGAGGAAAGCAAGCAAACCCACCCACCCACCCACAGACAGGCCCAGCTTCCCCTGCAATTCCGCCACCTGGCCACTAGAGGTCAGTGTCCTGGATTCTGAAACCAGGAGGCACAGAGGGAAGCCCCGCAGCCAGTGAGCCCCCAGGAGGTCAGACGGACCCCCGTTTATTAGAAAAAGAAATGGATGTGGAGCCTCGTCCTCGGCAGGTTGACGTTTACTGGGCCTGGGCAGTCACCGTCCCTCCCGAGGCGGAGGCGGTGGGGGCTGCCGTGCCAGGCGGTGTGTCACTTGGCTGCCCACCAGGCGCTGGCGACCCCTCGGTGGCTGAGGGCTCCACCTCCGTCACCTGCTGGCATGTGGGTGACCCCACCCTGCTCGGGCAGGCTGTCTGTGTCTCGTTGGGAGGCGGCGCCGTCCCCGCCTCGAAGGAGTGGGACTCCTTTTGCCAGCTTTTCCAGGACAGCAACGACATCTTCCAAAAGGACTTCTTCTCCTCCAGGAATGCTGGCCGGTTCTCTAAAGATGACTGGTACGAAGGCAGTGCCTGGCTCTCTCTGGGTGACGGTGGCCTCTCCGTGGTGGGTGGCAGACCCTCGGGAGAATACGGCGGCACCTGCTTCGCTGACAGCTTCTCGAGGGACGACGTGGATGGCACGTTCGTGGAGGGGGTCGTGCTCTTGGTGCCCGAGGTCTTCCCTTCCATGGTCAGGGAGGAGCTCGCGGTGGAGGTGGAAGGCACCTCTTCGGAGGACACCTTCTCCTGGAGCCGGAGCGTCCTCCCCAGGAACGACATCCTCCTACGGTACCAGGGCGACTTGGTGATGTTCAGAACCAATTCTTCATCGGGCAGGAACGTGTGATCTGCCAGTATGTCGCTGTTGACCGCCGGTGACCTCCGAAGGATCGTGCCCTGCGTGATGAGGTCCGCGTAGCCCTCGCGGTGGGAGAAGGCGTAGCTGGAGCGCCGGCTCCGGGACCCCCGATGCAGATAGGGCTGAGTATCCACGGTGATGATTTCCTGCGACGGGATCTCTGCCTCTGCCTCCGCCTTCTCCTGCAGAGCAAGGGGCCGGCAGGCCTTGTCAGGCTCCCACACCGTGCCCGCGGCTCGTGGGCCACCCGCTCCCAGAGGGAGCCGTCCAGAGCCCCCCGCCGCCACTTATCGGCCAGGCTCTTCACCCCGCTAGAGTGCTCGCTGGGACCTGACTGTGACCAGCCACCGGGTGCCTTAAGCTCCCTCTGGTGGCAAAGCCTAGAGAGGTAAACCGTGGGGCAGCCACGAGACCAGCCTGTGTGGCAGAACCCGGGCAGGATTTGTGGCCATGTCCGGTCCGCTGTTCCAGTCAATTCTGAAGCCCCTCCCAGCCGCATCTGGTCCTTCGAGGTTTTAGAGACCCGAGCCAGGAAGTGCCCCCACCTTTTTGTATTGCGGTAAAATAGACAACGTAAAATTGACCATTTTAACCATTCGTAAGGGCACAGCTCGGTGGCCTTAAGCGCATTCACGTGTCGTGCAGCTGTCCCCACCGTCCACCTCCAGGACTTTCTCATCGTCCCACACTGACACCCTGTCCCCGTTACACACTCACTACTCTCCCCCAGTCCCTGGCTCTACCATCTACTCTCTGTCTCTGAATCCGATTCCTCTGGGTACTTCCGGGGAGTGGGATCACACAGGACGTGTCCCTCTGTGTCTGGCTTATGTCCCCCAGGTCCATCCATGTCGTAACAGGTGTCAGGACGTCCGTTTCGAGGCTGAGTAATATTTCACCGTGTGGACGGACCATCCTGTGTCTGCCCACCGTTCGTCGATGGACACTAGGAGTGTTTCTAAGCTCTCCCCTTCGCCTAAACCATTTCCGGGTCATTTCTGTCATCTCGACCCCCACGTTCTTGACAATTCCTGGTGGAAGCCCAATGATAGCAGTGCCGGAACCGGTCTAGCCTTCTCTACCCCAGGAAGGATGGCTCCCTGGGGGCATGGGGCGTCCGTCTGGGTCTCCACCCCTGCCTCCAGTCCCATGTCTCCTTGGAGTACCTGTTCCCTGCATAGGCTGGGGTTCCATGAAGGGGCAGTGGGGACCCCAGCTTCCTTCACCTTGGGATGTGGCTTCTTGAGAGCTTGGTAAATGATACGAAAGGCTAAGACGGGCAGGGTGTTCAAGGACACGTTCAGCAGGACCACCAGCAGGGCGGACGGCTGCGACACCACGTTGCGGTTCGCGTCTGGTGACGGGGCAGGGTCACGGCTCAGCCCGGGGCTGGGGCCTCCCCAGAGCCTGCACGGTGTCCCCTCCTCCCGAGACCTACCTCTTCCCCTCCCGACACCTCCAGGATGCCTCCATGCAAATTCCCCAAGGACCCAGGCCCCACCCGTCCCCAGGGCCGGCCTCCCCGTCCCCCCACTTCCCCACTGGGGGCTCACACAGAAACGCAAAGGCCAAGGGCGAGGCTCTGAAGAGCCAGAAGCTCTGGCTGGCCCACGTTATGACCATGTACAGGCAGAGGCTGAGGGAAATGGCGAGCACGCACAGGACCGTCCAGTACTTGATGATGAGAATGACCTGAATGGGGGGGGAGGGGGAGGGGGAAGCTGCGCTGGGGATCCCCAGGCTCCGCGGGGAAGGGTGGGGGCCCAGCCCCAGGGGTCCGCTGCTAAGGCCTCCCGGCTAGGTAACCAGGTGGTGCAGCCCCCAAGGCCCGGTCCGAGGCCCCGCCTACCTCCACCGTGATGGACAGCAGGCACGAGAGGGCCACGACCTCGGCAAAAGACTGGTAGTCACTGAAGCTGAGCGGCCCCGCCGTGTCACGGCTCACCCACAGAGTCACGAAGAAGTTGACCAGAGAGGTGGCCATGCCATGGGCAACGGCCTGGAAGAAGACCCAGTAGTTGAAGAGCCGGTCCTGCTGGCCGTGGACGTAGAGCTCAGGCAGCTCCAGGCTCTGCTTGGCGCTCAGGTCCTGCGGGGTGGGTTCTGGGGGGCAGTGACACAGTGATGGGCAGGGGCGTGGTGCTGAACTGCCCTCCAGGGCTGCGGGGTCTCCCAGTCCCCCAGGCAAGAAGGGGGCAGAGACAAGAGCACCCATGGGAAGGAGGTGGGCGCTCAGCCTTCTCACCTGCTCGAAGAGCCCAATGTAGAGGACGGGGAGGGTGGTGTACAACAGGTTGTAGAGAGCCAGGAACCAGCCTTCGTACAGGGGCTGCGGAGGGAGGGCCGGTCAGTGGGCAGCCCTCGGCCGCCAAGCAGCGGGAGATCCCCGAGCCCCCTCAGCGCCTGGGCAGGATGCTCAGACAATCACGTTGCCATCAAGGTTGGGGCTAAGACCAGGGCATACAGGCGGGGGCAGAAGCGGCAGCGGCTGATCCGTTTCGGACAGCTCCTGCGAGTCTGTGCAAACTGGACGGCTTCAATAAAGAGCCACAGGAGGAGAAACGGAGAAAGAATGTTTTGTGTGTGTGTGTGTGTGTGTGTGTGTGTGGTCATTTTAGCTTTGGGGAGTCACCGATGGGCACGAGAGCTGAAAGGCACCCCACGGATGAGTAGTCCAACCCCCTTCTCGAAGCGTGGACCCAGTCCAGTTAAAAGGATACGGGGTTTCAGTCCCAAAAACCATGTCATGAGCACAAATAAGTAACACTCCAGAATTCCACAAGAATCCAGCTTCCCGGTGCTGGAGAAAAGCATCATAAATGAGTACCCAGGAAAGGCTAAGCTGGGCCCTGTTCCGCGGGGCTGGCATCAGAGGTATCGGTGTGAACTCGGTTTTTAATACACACGAGACAGACGGACGGATAGACACAGACACAGGGACGGCGTGACCATTCCTTCGCTCTGTCCGCTGAGGGGGGCAGAGCACCCCAGCAGCGACGAGCACACCCGGCACTGGGCTCTTGGTGGCTAAGCACCATTATTCCCTAACGTGCAGAACCGGGGCTCCTCGCGGGGACGGCCACCCCCGGGGTCGCAGCAGGGAGCTAACGACACACGCGTGGGGCCCCCACAGTGCCGGAAAGTGAAGGCGTGCTCGGGGAAGAGCCAGCGCCTGTCGAAGGGACACATCGGGGCAACCAGAGCCATGAAACGTGCAATACGATAAATAAATAAATAGCCACGAGTCCACGGTGACAAAAGTAAAGAGCTGCATAAAGGAATCGGCGGCAGAGGAGAAAGAATGGTTCCTCCCCACGGAGTGCCCGTTAACGAACGCAGAGGGGTTGGACGCTGCCCCCGCCGAGGGCGGGAAGGGGTCGAGGGGCAAAAAAGCGGCCCATGAGACGGCAGGTGCGGACCGACTCGGACGACACAGCTGTGTCTCCGCCCCGGCGACGCCCACCCCAGAGGGAGTGGGGAAAGCAGTTGCACACACAGCAGCACCTAAACCCGTAAGGTATCTGGAAATACAGCCGTGAAACGTGCCATGGGTGTTTATCAGGGTTTCCTTCCCAAGGGCCTGGGTGTCAGGGATGGGGGTTCAACTCCCTTTCGCGGCCATCTGTTTTCAGACATCATCACCCTGTGACTTTCCAGGGGCTCCCGAGGGCACGTCTGGTCTTCACCGTGACACTCTCGAGAGTCTTGAAGTCA
This sequence comes from Pteropus medius, assembly GCF_902729225.1. NCBI lineage: Eukaryota > Metazoa > Chordata > Mammalia > Chiroptera > Pteropodidae > Pteropus > Pteropus medius. The sequence continues at coordinate 819,525 of NW_024350324.1, forward strand.
GGGACCCAGCCCCCGTCTGCCCTGTCTTCTCTGGGGTCTCACTCCCTTTCGCCCCTAGAAGACGTGCCTTGGAGGGGGGGGGGCATCTGCCCTGCGCTGGCTTCAGGGTGCAAATCTGACCTCGACGGGCACAGAGCGGAGCGGGGACCACGCCCTCCCTCACCTGGCAAGCCCCGCCCTGAGGTCCCCTTGGGAAGGACGGGCACCCCCCCCCACCCCAAAGGCCGCGGCGGGCAGGCGGCGGCACCTAGGCGGTGTGGCGTTGTTATTTAGAAGGCGAACCAGATCTGGACCATCATGCTGGCCACCGTCTTGTAGATGAAGTAGCGCAGGAACTTGCAGATGCGCATGTAGGACCAGCGCCCGTGCACCAGCAGCAGCCGCCGTAGGAAGCAGAACTGGGCCAGCACGTAGTCGCTGCTGTGCACCGCCTGCATGCCCTCCTGGCCCGCCAGCCCCACGCCGACGTCCGCAGCTGCGGGGCACACGCGGCCCGTCAGCCCCCCGGCCACCCCGGCCCGCCGCGGGCCGCCCCCGCCTGGCGCCCGCCACCCACTCTTGATCATGTTGACGTCATTGGCGCCGTCCCCGATGGCCAGAGTCACCACGTCCCGGTATTTCTTGACCAGCGCCACAATCAAGGCCTTCTGCTTGGGCGTCACCCGGCAGCAGATGACCGCTTGGCACCTGGAGGCCAGCTCCACGAAGGCCTGCTCCCGCTGCACATCGGGGGCCTCGCCGCTGCCGGCGCCCTTGCCCTTCGCGCTCCTCAGCTGGATGCGGAGGGACTGCCACAGCGGAGAGACGCGCCTGGCCTTCGGGAAGTCCGGCGTCTGCTCCTCCGCCCCCTGCCAGGACTCCACATCCATGCTGACGTTCTGGACCAGCGCCCGCGGCTCCTTGTGCAAGGACAGCAGCAGCTGGTCCTGGCCGGTGAGGGGGGGGCGGGGATGGGAGGGGCGGGCAAAGGGGGCGCATCACTCTGCCTGCACCCCAGCCCGCCCCCGTGAACGGCCCCAGCAGACCGCTCCTCCCCACTCCTGTCCCAACCCAAGGCCGGAGGTGACCGCATCGCTCAGGTCCCTCCGAGAACCACTCTTGGCCTGGTGTTCGCCTCGGCTTTGCCAGCAGCCTACCCCACCCCCCCCCCCACCCCCCACCCCCACCTTCTGCTCCTCCCAGCGCCCGCCCCTCAGCCCCTGGGCCTGGGCAGAGCCAGCCCTGAGCTGACACTGACCAGGAACTCCCCGTTGATGACCATGGCCGTCTTGACCTGGGGCAGGAACAGGTTCTTCAGACTGTCCTTGTCACCCAGCAGGTTGTTGTTGCTCTCCCCGTAGGCCTCCAGGATCCGACTGCGGGAACCCAGCCAGGGCTCAGACACAGGCACCGGCTTCCTTCCAGCCCTCCCCAGCTGTGCCGCCGTTTCCCGCTCTGGGAGTCCCTCCAGGTGGAAGCCCGGGACACCCTGCAGACCCCCGGGGCCACACCCTGCCCCCGCCAGCTCACCAGCCCCCACCTCTGTCCTTACACTATCTCCTTCTCCTCCAGGATGAGCATGTCCTCCGAGAGCAGCCGGCAAGCAAAGCCGATGTTCACCGCGGTCTCTGCAAACCAGCCCAGCTCAGCATCTGCGCAGTGGCCACCCATCCCCGACTCCGGGGGCCACACCCACCCTGTCGCATAGAACCAAGCCACAGCCAATCACGGCAGGAGGCCACACGCCCTGGGAACCACGATTGGTTCAGAGGAGGGCATGTGACCCAGGCCGGCCAATGAGAGCCAGTCCTGAGACTTTGGCTGTAGCTCTGGGCAGAGGGGCCTGCACTCTGGCTGGCTGGGGAGGGGCTGCTGGAGGGAGGTGAGTCTGGGGCCAGGGCCGAGGGATCGTTAGACATGTGCCTAGGGCCCAGGAGCACTTTCAAAAAAAGTGACTATAATCCAGCCTGGACATTTGTCTTTATACCAACACTCCTGGAAAACGCAGTTTGAAACACTTGGTAGGAACGTGCCTCGCGCCCACAGGAGTGCTAATGTGGCCCTACTGGCACCCGTGGGGGAGTAGGGGACAGTCAGGGCTCTAGGGCGACATGATCTGAGGTTCCATGCCAGCTCCGCCTCCAAGCTGGGCTCATCTATGACACGAGGGCAGCAAGAGCCCCTGCTCACGGTGCCACCAGCCTGAGGGAGGTGCCTGGAGGACCTCGGTCGTTCTAACTGTTCTGTTTCTCCGTTCCCGGGGGCAAAGTGTGGGGAGGGGGCAGTGCCGAACCTGACAAGTAGGACAGGCTGACGGTGGCAGCCAGCACACGTGAGCCACCCATCTGCCTTCTCTTGCTGCTGAGGGCGGCCGCCCCAGCACCCACCTTGCTTGTCTCCTGTGAGTACCCACACTTTGATGTTCCCTTGCTTAAGACACTGGATGGTTTCGGGGACACCATCCTGGAGCCTGTCTTCGATGGCTGTGGCTCCCAGCAGCTGGGGGTGAGGCAGAGAGCGGGCTGAGCAGGGACCCAGCTACCCTGGCAGGCGTGGGGCGTCTGGGGCCTGCAGGGCTGGAGCTGGGATGCTGGGACCCGCCGCCCCACAGCGCGCCCACCTGGAGGTTCTGCTCCATCTCCTCATACAGCTGGTGCAGGGCGTGGGCCCGGTTCTGAAGCAGGATGCTGGCCTCCTGGTGCCGCTGGTGCCAGTCCTTGTATGCATCCTCATCCACCTTCTTGTAGGCCAGGCACAGCGTGCGCAGGGTCTCCTGGGCAAAGGACTGGGGGCCGGCCGGGCAGGCGGACAGGCACCCCCCCGTCACCACCATGCCTGCCTGGGCACTCCTCCCAGACCCTCTCCCTCTGCCTGGGCTCCCCGAACCTCCCTACCACCCACAGTCCACCTTCCCCAGAGGGGCTGGGATCACATGCCACCCTGCCCCCATCAGCTCTAAATCAGCCCCCAGCCCAGGTCCATTCTGCCTCCAGACCTCCGCACTGCGGTGACCCACCATTTCTCACTGTCCCTGAAGACCCTCAGTGCAGCCACTCCCGGCCCAGCCAGGGCGCCCACAGCCCCAGTCCCCTCCCTCTGACCCCTGGGCCCAGGAATGTCTTTACCCCACTGTGCCCCATTTCTCAAGGGGCTATGGGGGAGAGAGGACAGGAAGAACTCTGAAGGTCCCTGTTTCTAGGCCCCAGGAGGATGCAGAGCTTGCTCACCCCAGAGACTCCCTAGGGGCCGGGTGGCCCCAGAGAAGGTGCCCAGTGTGGCTCCCTACTTCCCTCCAGGCCTCCAGCCTCACTTCTGTCCACGACTGGAGGTGGGCCTCGGAGGCCAGGCATGGATGTGACGCAGGCTCTCAGGCCACCAGGAGCTCCAGACGGGACTTTGCTCCATGGGTGCCTCAGTTTCCCTACCCGCTCCACGGGGTGCTTGAGCCAAGCCATCCTGCCAAGCCCCTTCCCCAGTTCTTAGTCAGGGAGCAGCCCCGACGCCCCCTCCTGGCAGATTCCTGGCGGAGCAGGGCACTCTGGAGGCCCCAAGGGAGGGGTACAAGGCATTCCTTGCAGAATCCCTCTGGCTCCTGTGCTAAGTGATGCTGGGGCCCAGCAAAGCCCTTGGGGGAGCCCCACAGGGTCTAGACTAGGCCAGCGCTGGGGAGCCTGGCCTGACACATCAGCCCGATGATAGGGTCAGGCAGGAAAGTCCCCCTGGAGACGGGGACCTCGTGATGGAGCCCTGAGGACCAAGACCTCCTGAGTGACAGACTGGAGGAAGACACCTGAGCAGAGAGAACGGTGCGTGCAGAGGTCAGAGGTCCTGGGGCATCACCTGAGCACGGAGGAAACTGCAAGCCAGAAACTGGGTTTCCGGGGGACCCCCAGGGGGCAAAGAGAGACCAGTCTAGAGAGGCCGGCAGGAGACGGAAACATATAGCCTCAGAACTCGTGGAGAAGAAAGATCTGAGGCAGTGGGGCTGAGTGTGTCTTGGAACCCAGGTGTGGCTGGGAGAGGGTGGTGTTGGCCGGGGCCAAAGCCAACCACAGGGTGTCTGTCCTTGTGGGACTTAGAAAATTCGCCCCCTCTAGGTGGGTGTAGCTTGGAGCTCAGCTCCTCTTCACCGGGGTTGGCGGCGGGGGTGGGGTGGAGTGGGGGGACTTTGTGCATGCGCATCCTGGACAACCGTCCATGACCACCCCAAGTACCTGAGGCCATTTCTCCGCACACTGTCCCCCTCCATCCTCTCTCCCTCCTTCCCTCCCCACTGAGACTTACTGCTAGGGCCTCCTCCGTCTTCCACTCTGTCAAGGCCTTCTTGCACAAGAGATCAAAGATGACGATGTCAGCGCCTTTGGTGTAGAGGTAGATGGAGCCCTCGGGGTCCCTGACTGCACAGGGAGGGGCCTGGCTGCAGCGTGAGCCCCACTCCGCCCGCCACCTGCCCCAGGCAGGGCCGGCGCTCACCCAGCACCGACATCCGCTTCCGGATGCTGTTGAAGTCCATGATGGCCAGCACCTGGTACACCCGCTCCTCCCCCAGCTCCACCACCGTGATGCTGTCCTGCGTGCGTGCCAGGAACACGTAGCCGAAGTTCCGGGCGGCTGTGACCAGCGCCTCCTCGTCCGGGGAGGCCGCCTGGTACACCAGCTTGTCTGGTGAGGGAGGGGACCGCGGGGCGGGAGGCGCGTTCGCTGAGAGCCTGCCATCTTCCGGGGACCCGCCACCCACCTCTGTAGCCCCGGGGGACGTGGACACAGCAGAGGTTCACCAGATGTTGACAAGACACTGGCCTCTCCGGCCAGTACAACCTCTAAGCCCCACAAAGTAAGGTGGGCGCTTGGGTTGCGACTTAGATGACCTTCCCCTCCAAGATGAGGGACAGTGCTGCTCGAGCCCTGGGACCGGACAAGCCTCCAGGTCCAGGAGAGGCGGGGCTTGGGTCAGGGGCCCATGGCGGGTGCCCAGGGGGTGCTGCATGGAAGGACCCAGGAGGCCGCTCACTGTCTTTCTCCTGCGCCATGACCGTGTGGCAGATGGCCAGCAGGCGCCAGAACTCCTGCACCATCCTGTCCTTCCTGTCCAGCACAGCGCCCATGAGCTTCAGGTTTCGGAAAAGCAGTTTCCCGTCGGCGAATTTGTTCCAGATGTAGGGGTTCTCCTGGGAGCGGGAGAGGCCGGTTCCGGGCGGGTCCCTGCCCGGCCCCTGCCACCGTCCAGTGCTGTGGGGCGGCCAGCACTCACCTTACGTGGAACCTCCTCCTCGTCCTGGCCTGGGGAAAGATGCTGCTTCAGGCTCAGCTCTCCGGGACCGCTCGGGGTCCCACGGCCACCGCGCCCCAACGTCACGCCTCCTGGGGCCACCGGGAAAAGCCAGGCCCAGACCCGATGCCCCGGGCAACGGAGGACCCTGGCCTCGGCTTTGCTTTTTGCACAAAGGAGGGAAACATGGGGCCATGTCTCCCGGGGGACCTCAGAAGGGCGGCCCAGAGTGGGACTCAGCCCGCTATGTTCCATCTCGTTTGTGGTGTTTTTGAAAATGTGGACTTGGCCGCCTAACTTGAAAAATTTGGTGATTTCACATAAACACAAACATTTCACA
>NW_024350324.1:825123-832197 GCF_902729225.1 Pteropus medius
CCCCTGGGCCCAGGAATGTCTTTACCCCACTGTGCCCCATTTCTCAAGGGGCTATGGGGGAGAGAGGACAGGAAGAACTCTGAAGATCCCTGTTTCTAGGCCCCAGGAGGATGCAGAGCTTGCTCACCCCAGAGACTCCCTAGGGGCCGGGTGGCCCCAGAGAAGGTGCCCAGTGTGGCTCCCTACTTCCCTCCAGGCCTCCAGCCTCACTTCTGTCCACGACTGGAGGTGGGCCTCGGAGGCCAGGGCTAAGTGATGCTGGGGCCCAGCAAAGCCCTTGGGGGAGCCCCACAGGGTCTAGACTAGGCCAGCGCTGGGGAGCCTGGCCTGACACATCAGCCCGATGATAGGGTCAGGCAGGAAAGTCCCCCTGGAGACGGGGACCTCGTGATGGAGCCCTGAGGACCAAGACCTCCTGAGTGACAGACTGGAGGAAGACACCTGAGCAGAGAGAACGGTGCGTGCAGAGGTCAGAGGTCCTGGGGCATCACCTGAGCTCGGAGGAAACTGCAAGCCAGAAACTGGGTTTCCGGGGGACCCCCAGGGGGCAAAGAGAGACCAGTCTAGAGAGGCCGGCAGGAGACGGAAACATATAGCCTCAGAACTCATGGAGACGAAAGATCTGGGGCAGGGGGGCTGAGTGTGTCTTGGAACCCAGGTGTGGCTGGGAGAGGGTGGTGTTGGCCGGGGCCAAAGCCAACCACAGGGTGTCTGTCCTTGTGGGACTTAGAAAATTCGCCCCCTCTAGGTGGGTGTAGCTTGGAGCTCAGCTCCTCTTCACCGGGGTTGGCGGCGGGGGTGGGGTGGAGTGGGGGGACTTTGTGCATGCGCATCCTGGACAACCGTCCATGACCACCCCAAGTACCTGAGGCCATTTCTCCGCACACTGTCCCCCTCCATCCTCTCTCCCTCCTTCCCTCCCCACTGAGACTTACTGCTAGGGCCTCCTCCGTCTTCCACTCTGTCAAGGCCTTCTTGCACAAGATATCAAAGATGACGATGTCAGCGCCTTTGGTGTAGAGGTAGATGGAGCCCTCGGGGTCCCTGACTGCACAGGGAGGGGCCTGGCTGCAGCGCGCGCCCCCCCTCCGCCCTCCGCCCGCCCCGGGTAGGGCCGGCGCTCACCCAGCACCGACATCCGCTTCCGGATGCTGTTGAAGTCCATGATGGCCAGCACCTGGTACACCCGCTCCTCCCCCAGCTCCACCACCGTGATGCTGTCCTGCGTGCGTGCCAGGAACACGTAGCCGAAGTTCCGGGCGGCTGTGACCAGCGCCTCCTCGTCCGGGGAGGCCGCCTGGTACACCAGCTTGTCTGGTGAGGGAGGGGACCGCGGGGCGGGAGGCGCGTTCGCTGAGAGCCTGCCATCTTCCGGGGACCCGCCACCCACCTCTGTAGCCCCGGGGGACGTGGACACAGCAGAGGTTCACCAGATGTTGACAAGACACTGGCCTCTCCGGCCAGTACAACCTCTAAGCCCCACAAAGTAAGGTGGGCGCTTGGGTTGAGGCTTAGATGACCTTCCCCTCCAAGCTGAGGGACAGTGCTGCTCGAGCCCTGGGACCAGATGCCCTCCAGGTCCAGGAGAGGCGGGGCTTGGGTCAGGGGCCCATGGCGGGCGCCCGGGGGGTGCTGCATGGAAGGACCCAGGAGGCCGCTCACTGTCTTTCTCCTGCGCCATGACCGTGTGGCAGATGGCCAGCAGGCGCCAGAACTCCTGCACCATCCTGTCCTTCCTGTCCAGCACAGCGCCCATGAGCTTCAGGTTTCGGAAAAGCAGCTTCCCGTCGGCGAATTTGTTCCAGATGTAGGGGTTCTCCTGGGAGCGGGACAGGCCGGTTCCGGGCGGGTCCCTGCCCGGTCCCCACCACCATCCAGTGCTGTGGGGCGGCCAGCACTCACCTTACGTGGAACCTCCTCCTCGTCCGGGCCTGGGGAAAGACGCTGCTTCAGGCTCAGCTCTCCGGGACCGCTCGGGGTCCCACGGCCGCCGCGCCCCAACGTCACGCCTCCTGGGGCCACCGGGAAAAGCCAGGCCCAGACCCGATGCCCCGGGCAACGGAGGACCCTGGCCTCGGCTTTGCTTTTTGCACAAAGGAGGGAAACATGGGGCCATGTCTCCCGGGGGACCTCAGAAGGGCGGCCCAGAGTGGGACTCAGCCCGCTACGTTCCATCTCGTTTGTGGTGTTTTTGAAAATGTGGACTTGGCCCCCTAACTTGAAAAATTTGGTGATTTCACATAAACACAAACATTTCACATACCCCACCCCACCCCGCCGCCCCACGGTCCCTATCACGCACCCCCCAGACCCTGGCTGAGGGTCAGGCACGTTTCTGCTCCTCATACTGGCGACTGCCCACTACACCCAGTCATTACCCGGCTGGGTCCTCTGCTCTAGCGGGGCACCCTGCTCCCCGCGCCACCACCCGTCTCTCTGTGGCCCGTGAGCTAGGAAGGGTGTTCGCATTTCTAATGGGCTGGGGGAAGCCGAACGAAGAAGACCGTCTCGTGACACGTGGGAATGCGGCGAAATGCAAAGCCAGCGTCTGCGTCTGCGGGGAAGGCCCCCGACAAGACAATCGGGAGCAGGGCGTGACTCCGCGGCCCGCGGCCGTGCGGGGAAGCTCGGGCAGCTGTGTCCTCATCCGAGGTTTGTGAAAAGCAGAGGAATGCTACTGTGCCAGGCGTGAGGTGCCACCCAAGACGGGCTGAGTCGCCACAGAGACGGTGCCGCCGGGGAACTGCGAACATGGGCCCGCTGGCCTCTACGTGATGGCCGGCCGGCTCTCACACCGGACGCCACCTTCGGCTGCGGCTCTGTGGCTCCGCCGCGCCGATCTGGGGGAAGCGCTGGGGGTGCGGCTGAGCGCGAGGCAGGGCAGATGTCCCCGAGACCCACTCAGATCTCCGAGGATCAGAGCCCCCCCGCCCCGGGATGGGGGTTGTCCCGCACCCTATGGCCGGTCCTTGCTGTGTGTCCCCATGGGGAAGGGACACGCTGGGGCCGGTCCCCACCGTAAATGATGCCATCGATGCAGCACTTCTTGAAGGTCATAATGTTCTCGGTGAGGGTGCCGGTCTTGTCTGAGAAGATGTACTCCACCTGGCCCAGTTGGTCGGCGAGGCTGGTGTTGCGGGCCTTGGCGGGCCTGTCCCTTGGCTCGTAGTACATCTGCACGTCCCAGTTGATGAAGATGCTGTTTCCCAGGTAGATGAACTCGGCTCTGCAAACAGGCGGTGGTCACGCCCCAGCCCACCGTCCGGCGCTCTGCTGCCCGGAGCTCCCGGCCGAGGAAGGCGGGCAGGTGGCCCCAAGGACTCACAGGACGAACATGGCCATGGGCACCATGACGCTGAACAGGATGAGGAAGGCCCAGAAAATGAGGATGGTCTCAGTGGCCAAGCTGTGTACATGCTTCTCGCCTGTGTAGTGATGCTTGCCCTTCAATTCCGGCATCGTGTACCAAAAGAACAAGGTCAAGATCGAGGAGAGCAGCATCAGGGTCAGGAAGATCTGCACAGCGGACAGGAGACAGTGGACCATGTGCAGGGAGGGACCCAGGGTGGCAACCAACACACCCCAGGGACTCACCGAAAGGACAAACACGCAGTGGCAAGCCCTCTACCCCAGCTCAGCCATCGGGATGGGGGAGGGGAGTTGGGGATGGAGGGAGCTGGCAATCCCACGGGGAGGGGGAACTCCTAAGGGCTCTCTGGGTTTTGTGGCTACTTTAAAAATTATCATTACAATGACTTTTAGAAAGATAAAGCATTGGACAAAAAAAAAAAGATTATTCAGTAATGTTTAAGGAGGGTAGGTGAGCATTTTAATCATCTCCTGCTGGTTTGAAAAAAAAATCAGGATCAAAATTTATTTTATAGAGACATTTTAGAAAAATCGCATGGTAAGAAGAGATTCACAGGCCCACAGAACAGTCTGTAGGATCAGGCTGCACATTTTGTAGGAAGGGAAACTGAGGCCCTCTGTCCCTCCCCTCCTCCATGTCCCCCCCTCCCGGGGCAGGGGCTCCAGGCAGCTCACCAGGATCACCAGCCTGTTCAGTAGGCGGTCAGTCTTGGTCCTCTTCAGGCGGATCCCGCCACAGCTCCTCATGATCTTCGTGTCAAAACCTGGAGAGTTTGTGTCCATCCACTGACCCGTCCACCTATCAGGCTGCCGGTCCATCCGCCAACCCACCCACCCATTCACCAACCACTCACCCATCCATCCGTCTGTCTGTCCATCCATCCATCCGTCTATCCATCCATCCGGCCTACCCACTCACCAAATCGGGCGCCACCTATTTTATTCGATTCATCCGTCTGCCCATCCGCTCCGCCCAAATCATCATCTACCCACCTACCCATCCACTCATCACCAATTCACTACCTATCTATCCATTCGTCTGTCTACCTACCTTTCCTCTCTACCACTATCTTCTCGAAGCAGCACTCTGGTGTTGTTTCAATATGTTTGCTTGTGAGAACCCAGGGCCCACTGAAGCCACGTGCGTGGTGGCAGACGTGCAGCCGCCAGGCCTGGCCCGGCGGGTTCCGGCCAGCCACCCGGCAGCACCTGTCACCCAGCCGCCATACCGGCGTAGAGGACCATGCCGTAGCAGGTGTCCGTGTTGCGGATCTTGCAGCCACGCAGGAGGATGTGGCCGCTGTCCAGGGGGTACTTCTTGCCGTCCCACTCCAGGCACCCCACAAAGTGGTGCATCCGGCTGTTGGGTTCCTCACACACCACCTTGCCTGTGGGCGACGGGGCGGTCTGGGAGCCGAGGGCACGTCTGGGATCCCCGGCCGACCCCTCTCCCACACAGGGCGGGGCGGAGGGGACATTCTGTCACCTTCCAGCTCTGGCCACCCCCATAGGCCCCACAAACGCACCCCAAACTCACCCTGCTGGCAGCCCCCCATCTCCCCCGCTATACAGCCTCCCCCCGGACGCCTCAGCGCTGGCTCTGCCCAGGCTCAGGGCCCTGAGCCGGCCTTCACGCCTCTGAGGGCTGTCCCTCTGCCCCCAATCCTCCAGCCAGGCCGCCCCTTCCTCGTAGTTACGACCCTGGGAGTCAGGTCCCCGTCCCTGGCCGGACACGCAGGCTGCCTTATTGATTAAACAACCAAAAACACTTGCTTTAACGTGATCACATTTTAAAAATAAAATGTAACGCCTGATAAAAGAGCATTTTGTAACAATAACAGAAAATGTCCTGACTGCTACATGGATTCGGAGGACATAGGACAGGCCTGGGGTAAGCCGGCCTGTTAGAAGCTGTCCCAACGCCCCCGGCACACCCCAGAGGTGTCCCCCAAACCCAGTGAAGTCACACAGAGGGGCGGGCAGAGGCCTCTCACCTTGGAAGGAAGCCATCTTCCTTACGTTGGTCAGCTCGTGGTGGGTGACCATCGGGGCCTGTCTGAATTTCAAGTTGGTCTCCCTGGTGACAGAGAGACTGGAGTGAGAGGTGCGGACAGACAGTGCCCAGCCCCTTCCAGACGCACCCTAACGTTTTGCCAAGGCCCTACTATGCGCCACCTGCCCAAAGAGGGACAAGGCCGAGGCCGAGCGGTGGCCCGGCCCGCACGCCACCCTGCCGAGCTCACGATGGCATCTGCGAAAAGCCGAGGCCAGAGCCCAGGCCTCCTGGCTTTTGGGGCAGCCACCGCCGGCGCACAGTGGGGCCTCCGAAAATGCCGGTGTGAAGAAGGTGGGTCCCTTTGTCTGGTTTAAAGCTGTTGCCCCTGCCAGACTGCAGGCGCCCCAAAGTGCTCCCAGGACGGACAATCTGGGGAGCCACTCTCTGTGGCCGCTGAGGAAGGCCTCGCTGCAGCCCAGGTCCCCAAACCCGTCGCGATGGCCCGTGCCTCACCCATCGATATCAGCTGTCTCCACGTAGCACAAGCTGCTGGGCTCCGTGCTGGCCAGCAAGAGCATGTCGGCCTGGGGGGGACGGTGGGAGGAAGGGGACACCATGGCAGGGCGGACAGGAGGAAGACAGGCGGGAAGGCGGCCCACCCCCCGGAGCGGGAGGTCTGGGCTGAGCTGACACCGGCTCACCGGGACGATGTTGTCTCTGTGCAGGCAGACGAGGTCCCCCACACACAGGTTCTTCCATTTCCTCCACAGGAAGCTGTGGGGGCACGGGCGGCAGGCGTGAAAGGGGGCCCCGACCACGCCCGGCCTTGGAACCACCAGCCCCATGTCCCCCCCAGTCTGGAAGAGCAAGCTGGGGCAGGGGCTGCAGATGCCCCCTCGGGCCCACCGATAGGTAGGTCTTTGCTGGGGAGCCAGCCCACACAGGACGTCCAGGGGGTGCCCGACCCCACCCCCTCCTTCTGCTTCCGGCTCTGTCTAAGGCCCTCGGACCTTCCCCAAGATGAACTCTCAGCCTGGTGAGGGTTAACAATGGGGTCCTCAGCCTCTGACCTACCGCAGGGCCTAATCCAGGCCTGGTAGACAGCAGGCATCGCATAAATGCTGGCTGAGTCCCTGTCAAATGCCAGACTCGGCCTGGACGTCTGGGGCATGGAAGGCTCCGGGAGCTTGGCTGGGCACCCCAACCTGCAAAGTCCTCCCAATGGCTTCCTTGGGATGAGCCCCCAGGGGCCACACCAAGCCTCACCTCTTCCCCACCAGCATGCGACAGGGCCTATTGTTGATGGTCTTGTCACTCCTGTGTCGGCCCTGAGTCAGACGGAAGGGGCTCAGGGGTGGCACCGCCCCCAGCCGTGCCCCGACCTGCCCCCGCACTGCCCGGGTGCAGAGCCCGGCTCCGGCTCACACAGGTGGCCCCCCCAGCTCGTGAGCCCACACCCGCCATGGGACCCGGGGGATGGTGGGCTGCTGGGACAACTGTTGGCAGCACGAGGCTGGCAGATTCCACCTGTCGCCCGGTTTGGCCACCAAGACAAGACCAAAGAGCCACGGGGCACCTGTCCCTCGTGGCAGCAAGACAAGGACCCCGCCCTGCCCCCACGCCCCCAGCCCCCACCCTACTTACGATGTCGTCCACCAGGTCTCGGGTGGCCCGGATGACGAGGAGGGACACGAGCGGAATGAACAGGG
>NW_024350324.1:832378-835645 GCF_902729225.1 Pteropus medius
CTCTCCCTCGCGAACGGGTCTTCCGCCCATGCCCAGCCCCTGTGGCACCTCCTCCAGGAAGCCCTACCCACCCCACGCTTGTTCCTCCCTCAGAGCCTGGCTTTACTGTCCCCTCCCAGGAACCCTGTTCCTCCCTGTCGCCCTTCAGGCCCGAGCTCCAAGTGAACCCCAGACCATCACCGGACCCCACCATGTGGTCTAATGACAGTGGGCATCAGGGCCACTGCCGGGTCCCGTGTCCAGCACGCAGTAGGTGCTCGATGTTTATTGGATGAATGTATGAAAGCAGAGGGGGTCGCGTTGCTGAGGCCGCTCCTCTTGGGGAGGGACGCGTCCTCCTCAGACCTGGGGGAGCCACCCACCCACCTTCATCATATAACATATATTGAGCACCCCCTGTGTGCCAGGTCTCGGGGCTGGGCAGTGGGGACACAGCCATGAGAAGCTGGACATTGACCCCCAACCGGACACAAACACACGCTTAAACGCTTGTGTATCTACAGAGGGCTTCCTGGAGGCGACTCCAGCGGGCCAAAGGAGTGGTGTGTGCACAAGCGCTGACCCCTGAGGCCGCCCTTGCTCCGGCCCACCTGCAGGATGATGATCAGAAGGAAGTAGAGGTTGGACATGCAGTGGAACTGCTCGTACAGGTTCAAGGGCAGGAAGGAGAAGAAGTTGTACTTGGCCGTGTGGATGATGTTGTCCTAGAAAGAGAGCCTGGGTCAAGATGCCGCCCAGGCCAGAGGTCTCCTGCCCACCCTGCCCCGCCGGGCCTTGCCATGCCCTCCGGCCACGACCAGCTTTAACTGAGCACCCGCTGAGGGCAAGGCCTCGAGCCAGCAGCAACCCAGCCCCTACTGGGTGCAGAGGCTCACCGAGCAGGGCTGTGGCCTCAGTATTCCCCAAAGTGACACACGCAAGGAGATTTTTTAGGCAGAGCCTAATGGACACGTCATACTTTGAAGGTTTCGCATTAACTTATTTTAATGGGCACTGGGGTGGGGCCGAGGAGACAGAAAACTCTCACCAAAATGACGATTTGTTCGTCCTTAAAATTGGGGGCAGGGAGGCCGGGTGGGAGGCAGGAGGAGAGGGCAGGGGGGCCGGGGTACCCACCTTGTACTTTTTCCTCCACAGACACAGGAAGATCTTCTCCTTAAACTGATTGTTGTAGGCCCGGTCGTTGGCCTTCACCTCCCAGGTGAATACTGGAGCCGAGAGAGCGGGGTGTCACTGAGGCGCGGACAAACACCACCTAACGACCCCCCAGAGAAGGGCTAATGGGCCCCTGGGGAACCCAGGCGCTGGGGACTCCAGGCTCACGGCCAGGGGTGTGGGAGCTGGTAAACAAACACCACCAGGGCCAGGCCCTAGGCTCAGAGGACCGGCCCTGGGGACCCATTCGTGCACATTCCTTCTGCTGAGGGGAGGTAAACTGAGGCCTGGGGCCCAGCCCCCAGGGGTGCGGGGCTGCATGCCCAGCCCAGGCGTTTTGGGTCCGCGGCCCCCGACTCGTGAGTCCAGCATTCACTCGTGGAGTTTGGGGCTGTTCGTAAGCCAGCAGAACCCCCACTGGGCCTGTCGATCGGGGTAGGGGTGGCCTCCCCAGCCCGCACCTTTCAGCCCCCACACACCCTGTGCCCCACGCCCAGCCTGGAATATGACCTGAGTTCTTCTCCTCCTCAAGGTTCTTGCGGCCGGCCAGGCTGCCCATGCTGGTGAGGCTATCGGGGAAGGGGCCGAGGTCACCAGGCACCTGGGTGTCTCCGGACCTTGTCCATTACTCTGCCCGCTCCAGATCGTCACCTCCCACGACATCAGCTGCCCCCTCCCCAGGCTCCGAAGGTCCAGCCACTGGCTGCATGTCTTGCCCTGGTGTCCCCAGTTCTGCAACAGCCCCACATTCACCTGTCTCCCAGCCAGCAAGCCGAGGTCGCCTCTCCTTCCATTACAGCCGGTCCCCCAGGACAAAAGACTCTACCTCCACTGCTGCCCACCCCCAGGGCCCCCATCGCCCCTCCTGGGACCTCCGCACCCACCTTCTCTGGGCCTCCCTGCTGCCCTCTCCTGCCCCAGTAGCCAGATGGCACACAATGCCCACCCAGTGAGTGGCTCAATGAGTGCTTGTTGACTGCGCGTTCTAGCTCTAAGCGTGCACTGGAGGGCCCAGCTGCTCTGAGAGCTCCGAGCACGGTCTCGGGGCAGTTAACAGGGATGAGGGCGGACACCAGATCTGCACAGAGCCCAGAACCTTCCCACCACTAGTTCAAGGTCACTCCTTTGATGGCCAGGAATGTGCATCTCAGCAGGGGGCCCTCCATCCATCCCCCCAGCATTCAGCACCTCGGTCCTCTCTGAGCCTTTGCCTAGGCCGCTGCCTCGGTGGGGAGCACCCTTCCCGCATCCCTGGCCAGGCCTCCTCACCCTTCCGGTCTCAGCTCAGGCTTCTCAGCCCCGCCGCGCTTGTTCAGGCGCCTCCTCTGGGCGCCCCCTCTGCCCAGGGTGTCCCCCATCTCAGGTCTCAACACCCTCTCGCCTCTGCGTCTTTCCCTGTCTGGGCTACCTGCTGAACTGGGAATCTCCCAGGACAGCGACAGCTGGCCTCTCAGTCATGGGTGTCCCTCGGGGACCGTGGGGAAGGACCTGGCTCAGGGCCAGCTCTGAGTCTCCTGGAAGCCTGAGCCAAGCTGTGCGCATTCGCCACATGAGAAGTGAGGCTCAGGACGAGTGAGGCTTAGCCAGTGGGACTCGGAGCCCAGGGAGACCCAGCACGGGGCAGATGGGGTTGGAGGGATGCTGGGACCGCCGGAACCCACACAAAGTGTACCTGGGGCATCGAAAGGCCCCCCGGGCTTGTCCGGTGTTCACCCTCACTCAGCTCATTAGAGTGCCCCATTAGCCCCGGGAGCCAGAGCATTCCCACAGCTGCAGGGCGCGGGGTTCGAGGCCCAGCCCCCCGGGGCCTCCCTGGACTGGAGATCCGGGTCCACACACACCAGGCGCTCCGGCACCGCCTGCGGACCCCACCCCGCGCAAACTTCTAAGGGGCGACCTCTTTGCTGCCGCAGGGATCTCCCGCCCTCCCTCTGGCGGGCGGAGCAGCCCAGAGAGGGTGCACCGGCACCTGAGGACGCACAGCAGCGGGAGCGCCGCCGCTCACCTATGAGGGCCGGGGCGGGAGGCGCCGGGCTGCCGGGGACGGTGCGCAGGCGTCCAGGGTGGCGGACTTGGTGGAGCTGTTAGACAGAGGCCAACGGGCCTGGAGCC
>NW_024350324.1:836602-838184 GCF_902729225.1 Pteropus medius
CAGATGGGGGTACCCGTGTCTGACTCTGTGCCCTAGTCTCCCCTCCCCACTTGGGGCTAGGGTCCCCCCAGGAGATGTTGAATGAATGAATGACAGGGGAGCGTGGTAACTACACAGGATGTCACCTCCAGCCCTACCAAGTGGTGAACGAGAGACCCCAGAGGAGGAGCTTGGATGAAGTGCCCTAACAGCCTCTAGGAGAGACCTTGCTGGGGGTGTCTGTGAGGAGTGGATCTGGGGACCCAACTTCTTCTCTCTCAGGTAGAAAAAGTTTCCTGAGCAGCAAGAACTGACTCTTGGACGCTGCCAGCCAGCAGGTTCGGCAGGCTGAAAGCTTGCATGTCTCCTGTGTTGGGGAGCTCCTCTCCTCCCTCAGAGTGCTCTGAGGAGGGGGTGCAGACACCACAGAAACCACAGGCACTTCGTCCTTAGCAAACAAGAGGCATTTAACAACTCCAGTTTGGAAGAAATGAGAGAAAGTCAACTGGTTATGACAGCAGCCCCAGAGGGACGTGACCGGGTGCCAGGGGCCTCGTCCAGGCAGGCCCCCTCCCAGAACCCTTGTGCTCAGCACCCATCCGGCCCTGGCCTGTTCTGGATTCACACTTCACTCTGAGTTAAAAGCTGAGGCCTGAACAGCCTGGCCCGCCCACCCCCGCTAGTGTAGACACACCAGTAGGTAGATTCGGGGACTGGGCGCACTCTGCCTTGGCCACCCTGCCCCTTCGGCCGTGCAGCCCCACTCACAGGACTGCTGGCTCGACTGTCACAGCACCCCAAGGGGTGGAAGGCGTGACAGGCCCCAATCTAGGCTGCCCAGGACGGTGGGTCTGCTCTGGAACAGTGACCCCAGAACAGGGGGGTGAGGTCATGAGGGGCCTGGGCCCTGGAGCTGGCTTTCAGCAGTTAAGGTCTCATTCCTGGTCCCCCACTGGGGCAGGCCCTGGTCACAGGAACGATGACTTCCACACCTGGCACCAAGAATACCACCAGAGACCACAAGATCTAAAATCCATACAAACATTTATTGTCCCTGCCTGGGGCTGGAGAAGGGGGGGGTCAGGGCACGGTGGGGGGCGGGGTCGGGGCTGTGGGCCTCGACAGAAGGCCCCTGGGGAGGGCAGGGCTCCAGTGGGAATGGGAAGTGTCCAGAGGCCAAGGGCCCTGGGGGTTGGAGGTGGGGCTGGCTCGGTTCCCAGAGGTCAAGGAGTCCCGGTGGGCTGGGGGAGGCTAGTGCCCACCGGTCCGGGCCCAGCTCAGGCTGGACCCTCAGGTCCTGGTGGCTGTGGAGGCGCCAGCTGACTGCTCCTGCCCCCCACCCCCACCCCCAGTGGGGAAGCAGCACCAGGGTCTTGCTCCTCCGGGTGGGGGAAGACAACTGTGCAAGTCATCAGGTTTAAATTAGAAATAATAAAAATAACAATACAAAATAAAAAAAGACAACCCCTGTCTAAGCAAACCCGGACGAGCCCACCTGGCCCACCCCGCACCTTGGCAGGTGGGGGAGGAGCAGGTGGTCTCGCTGCCGGGGACACAGCAGGGCCCGGCTCGGCGCCGTGAGAGTCAGCAGCAGTCTCCAGAA
>NW_024350324.1:838907-840726 GCF_902729225.1 Pteropus medius
TGGTGTCGGCACTGAACATGCTGAGCAGGACAGCCTGGACGTCCCGGAGCGAGATGCTCGTGTCGGCGAGGTCGGCCTCGGTCACCCCTGAAAACCTGGCGATGGAGGGGAAGGGGCTTTAGGGTGGCTACGTACGGCCCGGGAGCTGGGTCAGGGCCAAGGAGACTGGCCCTGGGGGGCACGGGGTCCCAACCCTGGGGTCAGGTTGCACCTCGTGTTGTAGTCAACGATCTCGTTGTCCGGCTTGACAAAGGTGTCGTAGACGACCTGCATGTCGGTGTCCACCACCGTGACGCGCGTCAGCTCCAGGCCGTACGTAGTGTAGGACTGCGGGCCGGGAGAACACAGCTCGGACACGGCCCCGGTGGGAGCCCGCACCAGACACCCCCATCCCAGTGCTCACAGCCAGGCTGCCCCCGGCCCCCGAGCCCCGTGGCAGAGACCTTCCGGGCCTCTCTGGGGGTCGGAGCGGGTGTGAATGGGGGTGCCTTTCCCAAAGCCCACGCTGTGCTCGTGAACGCCGGGGGCCTCGAGTAAAGCCAGCTGTTTCGAGAGCATGTGGTGTGTGCTGGGGGTCAGGTGACGGCATCTGCTTGGTGACGGGACAAACGCCCTTTGTGAGCAGCTGCTGGCAAGGCTGAATGTGCCTCAGGGCCACAGACTGCGTGGCCCACTCGGAGGGCTCAGCTGTCGTTCACGGCTCTTCATCCGCTCTTTATCTGGCCCAGAGCTCCAGGAAGAGGTGCCGGGACGGCGGGCAGTGGGCCCCACGGAGCATCAAGGCCCCGGCGGCCTGCAGAGTCTATGAGTCCTCGGCCAGCGCCGCGGTCATGGCTGGCCAACTCACCATCTCACAGTCAAGGGCGTAGATTCCAGGGTGAGCGTCTTCCGGAAGCTCCTTATCAAAGGTCTTCACGAACCCCTCCAAGTGTTCCTTGCGTCCATCCTGCACGTGTTGCTGAGGGCGGGGACGGGAAGGGAGGTGAGGGTGACGGGCTCAGAGGGAGGGGCAAGGCGGGGGCCTCGGGCAAAGCTGATGAGGCTGGGCTCACAGGGCCAGGCCGGTGCTGAGGGCTTTCGTGGACCCAAGTCCCCTTTCTAAGGCAGACAAACCGAAGGACAGGAATAGGGTGGCTCAGGGGCCCAGCTCTAGCCAAGACAAGGGAGGGGGCTTCCCAGGACAAGGGGCATCGAGCAAGGCCCAGGAGACACACCTTGGCAACCTGACAGCCAGCGGCGCCGATGGCAGCCGAACAGCACATGTACTGAGTCTCCCAGCCGCCAGCCGCTGAAAGGGAGACAGTGTCAGGGGCTGTGTCCCCACGCCTCCTGCAGGTAGCTGCTGACACCCGCTTTGCCGGGGCTGGCGGAGGCTTCCCAGCAAGGGGACCCTAGCCCTGGGTCTAAGGGTGAACCCCGTGAGCCGAGGATTCCAGTCTCCTTCCGGGATCTGGGACAGCTGTGACCCCGACCCCACTTGGGCTCTCCCCGGGGTAGCAGTGGGGACACATGCAGGTGTGGGTCCCACAGGGAGCCGGGCCCTGCTGTGCCCCGGGGACCCCTCCGCATGCCCCCAGAGCTGGGTCTGCAGCCACGGGCGCTCCGGGAGACTGGTGAACACCCAGCCACGCTGGCCACTAAGTGACACCAGCAGCTGCAGGACAAGGCGAGCCGTTTGCTCCCTGGCGCCTGAGTGTCCCTACGAGACTTATGCGCGGGCGGAGGCAAGGGGGCGGGAGGCCCTCCTGTCATCTGCCTCTGAACACTATGACGCGAAGGTTTTTGTGTCACCTTTGTCAGAAAATATAATAAAGGGAAA
>NW_024350324.1:840797-841833 GCF_902729225.1 Pteropus medius
GCCGCCCCCAGTGGTAGTGACACTCCTCGTCGCGCACGCAGCGGCCCGAGGGAGACACGAGGTACTCCGTGCCACAGCGGCAGCAGACCCTGCAGGAGGCTATGGGGTGGGCACAGTGGGTGGGGGGCCAAGGCGTCAGGCCTGTCTGCACAGCCCGCCTGTGCTGTCCCCTCTCCCAGGCAGCCTTCCCCTCCTACCCTCTGCCGAGCATGGGTGGCGGGAGGCCACTTACAATCCTTGGGAGGCTTGTCCTCGGCCGTGAAGATGACGGCACCGCCCGGCCGCCCGGGGTGCGGGAAGGGGTAGCCATTCTCTTTGAGCTGGTCCTCGGTGAGCAAGTAGTCCCTGAGGCGTCCATACAGGGCCGCCCCTGGGGACAGCCAGGACAGGCAGTGAGCCCACGGTGAGGCTGGCCACGCGGCGGGCAATGGGTGTTTGAAAGGGGCCAGGGAGGGTGGGAGAGCGCCCAGTGGCCCTGCTGTGTCACAGACCAGGCTCACCTTTCAGGTCCTCCACCCGCGGGCTGGTCGGGCGGCTGATAGAGAAGCTGGTCTTGGCGGCCAACTTGCCCCCCAGCACCACCTCATGGGACACGACCCTGCGGCCACCGCTTTCTGGAAGGGGGAGGGGACGCGTAAACCAGGCTCAGACCCCCTCAGCTTTCCCTGGTGCTCCCCCACCTCCTCAATCTACATTCTTCCCAGGCAAGGTGGTCTGACCTCGTGTGACTCTGGGCAGCCACCCCCAACCCTAACTCAGGACCCACAGGCGTCGGGCTGCCTGGAAGCCCCTCCCCCCCAAGCGGGGTTCTGAGGAAGAATTTAACTCGAGCTCTGAGGCCTTCTCGCCGGGAGTGGTGGGCGGGCCGGACCGAGAGCAGCGAGCGAAGCGCCTGCTGTCAGCTTAATGCACCTCGAGGGCCACCGCGTCCTCGGGGTTAATGCGCAGAGCGGGCAGGCGCCTTGCGCTTTGAAGAGGCCGCCCATTAGCGGGCAGGCGGCCCCTCGCTGGAGAGACCCTGGCTCTCAGCTCTCTC
>NW_024350324.1:841950-846210 GCF_902729225.1 Pteropus medius
GATAGAGCCTGACAGCCGGGGGGCCTTTTGTCTGAGGATCTCAGTGCTCAGAGTGGCAGGAAGGCCGCCAGGAGGGCCCCGGGGCCGCCTGCGCCTGCCCGACTTACTGCTGAGGCCCGGCACGCCGCTGGGGCCCAGGCCCCGCAGCTTCTTGAGCGTGTTCACAGCCAGGTTCAGGTAGATGTTCTTGCTGGGGCTGCGGTCGTAGGCCGCCTTCTCCTCGTTCAGCGCCTGGGCACGACACGCGCTCAGCCTGCAGCCCTGGACCCCGAGGGACGGCCCCAGCCCCTCCGCCCCCGCCTGGCCCCGGCCCACACCCCCGGCGCCTGCTCGGCTCACACACCTTCTCTATGGCTTCTTGGTTGGAGGGACAGAACTTGAGACACTCCTCAATAAACAGGTTGAGATAGCGTTGGCGGATGACGGTGGGGACTTTGCCCCCAAACTCTTTTGGGATAACGGGCTTCTTTAAACTCTGGAGGGGATACAGAAACGGCAGAGGGTGACACGCCCCTGCCTGGATCTGACACTTCTCGGATCCCCAGAATATCCGCACACAGGGTGGAGCCTACTGGACCCTGGGCCTCGGCACAGCGCTGTGCTCCTGCACTCGGTGCTTCTCCAAACTAAAACACCTCTGAGAGGGGAGGGTGGCGAGTTCGAAGGCAACGGCCGAGGGGCAGGAGAGGGGGAGCGCGCTGTGCCACCAGCGTCGTGAGCACCCGGGCTCCCGGGGGGTGCTCACCTGTAACGAGGGGCTGTGCGCCACGCGCTTGGGGGTGACGGTGCTGGTGGTCTTGGACGCCATGCCCGACAGCGTTCGCGTCTTCAGGGGCTGGCTGCCTGGCTCGAGGCCATTGGGAGGCTGGCTGCTGCTGGCTGCGAGGGTTCTCTTGGCGCCTGTGGGGGCTGGCGAGGGACAGGGGACGTGAGTACAGGAGGACAGCGCACCCATCACCGAGCTGCAGAGCACCAGGCAGCCGCGGTCACTCAGCGTCAGCAGCACGTGCATGCCGGAGCACAGGGGGAAGGGCCGGGGCCGGGCGCGCGGGCCGTGGGACGACATCAGGCTCTAGCTGCTTCGGGGAAGTCCATCGAGAGGGGGGCGCGACGGGGCTGAGGAGGCCGGAGGGGTGGTCCGGCGAGTGGCAGGGGGCGTGGGGAGCCTCTGCCACATGTTCCGGCCCCCAACTCCGAGGCATAGACGTCTGAGGGAGGAAAGGCCCTGGCTCCTGGGCTGGGGACCAGAGGGTCTGGGATGCCCTGGCCTGGTCATTGTGACCAGCTGGCCCGCCTGCCGCTGCCTGTGTTCTGCCTCTCCCTTTGATGAGGTCACAAACCAGACAGTCTCCCACCCCAGGGAGGAGGGTGCCCGCCTGCGGGGCTGTTTCCGAGGACTCACGGTGGGGTGGTGGGAATGTGCACCCTGAGTACGTGTGCAGGGTTCTGACTGGCTGAGCCTGGGCTCGGCCCTGACGAAGGGACAGGCGCAGATGGACGAGGAGAGCGAGGCACAGAGCGGAGGGCGCAGGCCCCACCCTGGGAGTCCTGCACCGGGGCTTACGCAGGCCACGCAGGGAGCAGGGAGCTGCCAGCCAGCTGAATGTGCGCTCAGCGGAAGGACAGCGTCTACGCGCCCTACGCTCCCTACACTCCCGCAGTTCAAGTGCGCGGCACCGGGCAGGACCCCGGAGGTCCAGAGACCCGGCAGCGGCTGGGAGCCCGGCCAAGTGCAGGGGTCAGGCTTTGAGCTCGGACATGTCTCAGGTGTGCACAGCTCACAGGCATCTCCCTTCCCTGGGCTAAAACACAGCCTCAAAGCCACACCTGCCTGTCACCGTCATGATCTACCTCGGGCGCTCTGGGGAGGGAGGGAGGGCCCAGAGTCTGGAGATGCCAGGGGAAGCCCCGGGAGGGCTGTGGACGCCTGCGTCTGCAGGAGCACCCTGTGGGGCCCGCTCGCCCCCTCAGCCGGCTACTCGATGGAGTGTCTGAGCAGCAGCAGGGGCACCCCAGAACGGGGCACACCTTGGGCTGGGGAGGCTGAGCCTGTGTCTTGAAGAGGCCTCCGGGCACCACCAGGGAGACATCCAAGTGTGGGCCTAACTCTCGGACAAGGCCCAGAGGGAACAAGTGCCCCTCAGAGCAGGACGAGGAGCCAGCAGAGCCCTGGCCCCTCTCCCAGGTCAGCTGGCCCGGTTCAGTAGGCCTGAGCCTGGGGCCTCAGCCCCTCGGCCCCTCAGCCCTGCAGCCCACCTCAAGCTGGCTCCTCTCCCTAGCACCACTGTCTGGAGCCCAGTGCGCACGCTCAGACCAGCCCCGGCCAGGCCGCCAGCCTCCAACGCCCCAGGAACCTGGGGGAGGCAGGGACACAAAGACCAGGAAGGGACAGAGTGGGAGGGCCACAGGGCGACCTCAGGGTCAGGGCCTCAGAGGAAGGCGGGAGGACAGTACGGAACAGGCTCGGTCTGGCAGACAGGCAGCCCTCAGGGTCTCCATAGCCAGACCCCACCAAAGTCGCTGGGACTGCGCCAGGCCTGCCCTCACCTCCCACTAACTGTTGGGGACACTTGATCCCATTTCACAGACACGCGCACTGAGACCCAGCTGGGCCGTGCCCGAGGCCCCCAGCGCTGGCACAGTGGGAGCCTGGCCACCCGGGGCCCCCGCGCTAGGACTCACCTGCAGCCAGGCGAGGGTTGGGGACGTGGGCTGTCCTCCTTTTCTCCCCGGGGGCTGAGAGGTGGACAGAGGACGGCTTCTCAGCCGGCCGCTGGGCAGCCTGCAGCCAGCCGGCTGACTCCCTCTGCGCCTGCTGAGCCCGCCGGTAGCACACCTCCTGGGCCGTGGGCGGCCGGGCGGGGGGCACCGGGACTCTTCTCCCGGGCTCCGGCTGGGTGGAGAGAAATCCCAGGGCCCAGCCATATGTCGGGGCAGCAGGCAAAGGGGAGGACTACGGGCTGGGCGGGACGCCCCGGCTCCACTGCGGGAGCGCGCAGATGCCGTGGCGGGGACCCGGTCAGCACAGTGGCCCTCAAACGCACGTCGCCCACTGTGTGGTGCCAGCATGGCCCCGCTCTCCCGACCTCCAGCTTCTAAGAGCCCAGACTGTGCCCTGAGCCGATACGGGCGGGGCGGGCAGGAACCCTTGCCTCGACTACCCTGCCTGGTCCATCCTGCTTGACCTCACCTGCTCTGGACGGCCTTCCAGAACCCAAGCTCCCCTCTGGGACTGAATCATCAGGAGCTGCCAGGGTCGGAGCCTGGGGCTCGTCCTCCACCCAGGCGGCGCTCCCTGTGCCCAGTCAATGACCGTCCCACACTGACCCGCAGCCGGCAGCCGCTCCTGTCTCCCGGCCATGGGAGGAGCTGAGGCTCACAGAGGCCTGGCCACTTGCCTAAGGTCACATGGGCACAGCTCGGGGGAGAGAGACGGGGCAGTGTGATCTGGGGGAGGGCTCACCCGCATCCCCGTCTCCCGGCTCTGGGCCCCGCCCCTGCCAGGACTAGCCATGGTTCCCAGAGAGTCCTCTGCCAGGACACGGAGTGCTGGACCCGCTCTGCCAAAGGAACCCCTCACCCTTGTCCCACGAACTGGGGCCCCCACGGCCTCACCTCCTTGCCGTGCCTGGAGAGGTGCGACACCCTCCTCCTCTGCCCGGGAAACAGAGTGCTCAGGCCCGACGGCTCCCGATCCTCGACCTTCTCTTTCTTGGGGGGCTGGAACACACGTGTGTCCCTCAACGAGGCCCCTCCCCAAGCCTTGCCACCCACACCAACGGTCGACAGATGCCCGGGCTGGATGGAGCGGGTGAGGAGGGCGGCTGGAGGCATCAGGTGGCATGGTGGGTCCTCACCTCCGCCCCGGAGGCACAGCCCACCCCCCAGGCCAGCTGAGGCCTGAGCCCACCTCCCAGGCCTCGCAGGCGTGACTTCTGCAGACACTCGCCTGCCCTCCGGATCACCCGCCCGCCTGCCCGCCTGCCCCAGGCAGGGCTCAGAAGCGAGGGGGGGAATGAAGGGGATGAATCCAGATGGCAGTGCCTCCAAGGCCGGGCCACAGTGCCGGCCGGACCCTGTGGCCCCTGCACAGGAGCTGCAGGTGTCCGAGGTTCTGGTGTGGGGAAAGGCCTGTCCTGTTTAAAGCAAGCTCCCTCTGGTGGCCAATATGGGGACACGCGACAAGGAGATGCAGACAGAGTGGGGCTAGCAGAGGTTTGGCGGGGAGACCTGAGAAGGAAGGGGAGGGGCAGGAACGAG
>NW_024350324.1:846221-886288 GCF_902729225.1 Pteropus medius
GCTCGGACATGTCTCAGGTGTGCACAGCTCACAGGCATCTCCCTTCCCTGGGCTAAAACACAGCCTCAAAGCCACACCTGCCTGTCACCGTCATGATCTACCTCGGGCGCTCTGGGGAGGGAGGGAGGGCCCAGAGTCTGGAGATGCCAGGGGAAGCCCCGGGAGGGCTGTGGACGCCTGCGTCTGCAGGAGCACCCTGTGGGGCCCGCTCGCCCCCTCAGCCGGCTACTCGATGGAGTGTCTGAGCAGCAGCAGGGGCACCCCAGAACGGGGCACACCTTGGGCTGGGGAGGCTGAGCCTGTGTCTTGAAGAGGCCTCCGGGCACCACCAGGGAGACATCCAAGTGTGGGCCTAACTCTCGGACAAGGCCCAGAGGGAACAAGTGCCCCTCAGAGCAGGACGAGGAGCCAGCAGAGCCCTGGCCCCTCTCCCAGGTCAGCTGGCCCGGTTCAGTAGGCCTGAGCCTGGGGCCTCAGCCCCTCGGCCCCTCAGCCCTGCAGCCCACCTCAAGCTGGCTCCTCTCCCTAGCACCACTGTCTGGAGCCCAGTGCGCACGCTCAGACCAGCCCCGGCCAGGCCGCCAGCCTCCAACGCCCCAGGAACCTGGGGGAGGCAGGGACACAAAGACCAGGAAGGGACAGAGTGGGAGGGCCACAGGGCGACCTCAGGGTCAGGGCCTCAGAGGAAGGCGGGAGGACAGTACGGAACAGGCTCGGTCTGGCAGACAGGCAGCCCTCAGGGTCTCCATAGCCAGACCCCACCAAAGTCGCTGGGACTGCGCCAGGCCTGCCCTCACCTCCCACTAACTGTTGGGGACACTTGATCCCATTTCACAGACACGCGCACTGAGACCCAGCTGGGCCGTGCCCGAGGCCCCCAGCGCTGGCACAGTGGGAGCCTGGCCACCCGGGGCCCCCGCGCTAGGACTCACCTGCAGCCAGGCGAGGGTTGGGGACGTGGGCTGTCCTCCTTTTCTCCCCGGGGGCTGAGAGGTGGACAGAGGACGGCTTCTCAGCCGGCCGCTGGGCAGCCTGCAGCCAGCCGGCTGACTCCCTCTGCGCCTGCTGAGCCCGCCGGTAGCACACCTCCTGGGCCGTGGGCGGCCGGGCGGGGGGCACCGGGACTCTTCTCCCGGGCTCCGGCTGGGTGGAGAGAAATCCCAGGGCCCAGCCATATGTCGGGGCAGCAGGCAAAGGGGAGGACTACGGGCTGGGCGGGACGCCCCGGCTCCACTGCGGGAGCGCGCAGATGCCGTGGCGGGGACCCGGTCAGCACAGTGGCCCTCAAACGCACGTCGCCCACTGTGTGGTGCCAGCATGGCCCCGCTCTCCCGACCTCCAGCTTCTAAGAGCCCAGACTGTGCCCTGAGCCGATACGGGCGGGGCGGGCAGGAACCCTTGCCTCGACTACCCTGCCTGGTCCATCCTGCTTGACCTCACCTGCTCTGGACGGCCTTCCAGAACCCAAGCTCCCCTCTGGGACTGAATCATCAGGAGCTGCCAGGGTCGGAGCCTGGGGCTCGTCCTCCACCCAGGCGGCGCTCCCTGTGCCCAGTCAATGACCGTCCCACACTGACCCGCAGCCGGCAGCCGCTCCTGTCTCCCGGCCATGGGAGGAGCTGAGGCTCACAGAGGCCTGGCCACTTGCCTAAGGTCACATGGGCACAGCTCGGGGGAGAGAGACGGGGCAGTGTGATCTGGGGGAGGGCTCACCCGCATCCCCGTCTCCCGGCTCTGGGCCCCGCCCCTGCCAGGACTGGCCATGGTTCCCAGAGAGTCCTCTGCCAGGACACGGAGTGCTGGACCCGCTCTGCCAAAGGAACCCCTCACCCTTGTCCCACGAACTGGGGCCCCCCACGGCCTCACCTCCTTGCCGTGCCTGGAGAGGTGCGACACCCTCCTCCTCTGCCCGGGAAACAGAGTGCTCAGGCCCGACGGCTCCCGATCCTCGACCTTCTCTTTCTTGGGGGGCTGGAACACACGTGTGTCCCTCAACGAGGCCCCTCCCCAAGCCTTGCCACCCACACCAACGGTCGACAGATGCCCGGGCTGGATGGAGCGGGTGAGGAGGGCGGCTGGAGGCATCAGGTGGCGTGGTGGGTCCTCACCTCCGCCCCGGAGGCACAGCCCACCCCCCAGGCCAGCTGAGGCCTGAGCCCACCTCCCAGGCCTCGCAGGCGTGACTTCTGCAGACACTCGCCTGCCCTCCGGATCACCCGCCCGCCTGCCCGCCTGCCCCAGGCAGGGCTCAGAAGCGAGGGGGGAATGAAGGGGATGAATCCAGACGGCAGTGCCTCCAAGGCCGGGCCACGGTGCCGGCCGGACCCTGTGGCCCCTGCACAGGAGCTGCAGGTGTCCGAGGTTCTGGTGTGGGGAAAGGCCTGTCCTGTTTAAAGCAAGCTCCCTCTGGTGGCCAATATGGGGACACGCGACAAGGAGATGCAGACAGAGTGGGGCTAGCAGAGGTTTGGCGGGGAGGCCTGAGAAGGAAGGGGAGGGGCAGGAACGAGTGAAGGGAAAAAGAGTAAAGGAAAAAAGGAAGAGAAAGACAGAGGAGACAGGTAGAGGGAGGAGAGGACGGTGAAAGGAGGCGGAAGGGTCTGCAGGGAGAGGTGAAAGGAGCAGAGAAGGCAGGCGGAGAGGGGGAGAGGGGAACAAGACACAAGATGGGGAGGGGAAGGGCCCCGGGGGTACCCAGTACCCCATCCTGCGGCTCTCAGATGCTGCACAGGAGCCCCGGGTGGGCCGGAACCCCGCCGGGCGGGCTGGGAGCCAGCGTCCTCTTTCTGGACAAGGTGCAGGGGGGCAGCAGGCAGCCACCGAGGGTTCCTGAATTTTGGACGAGGGAAGAGCCGTCTCCGTCTCGGCGCTGGGCGGCCGGTCACAGGGGAACGCTGGAGGGTAGCCAGCACCCCGGGCGCTCACCTGCCGGGCCAGCCGGCCCCTATCCTCCGTCTTGACGCAGGTGGACTCGTTGAAAATGCGCAGGCACTCCTCCATAGGGTCCGAGTCGAAGTCGACCTCCTTCTCCAGGGCTGCGTAGTCCACGTCTGTGCCCGCCCCCGAGGATGAGGGGGAGGACGAGGGGGAGGCCCGGCCAGGCGAGGGGGGCGGGGTGGCCTTGAGGCGCTTGTGTGGCCCCCGTGTGGCCACGAGGCCCAGGCTGGAGTCCGAGTCCGAGTCTGAGCTGGAGCTGAGGCTGGGGAGGGCGGGGGCCCGCAGTCCGGGCGCTCTGGGCCCTGGCTCCTCGTCCTCGCTCTCATCCCCGAAGAGGTCCACGTGGCTCAGGGTCCTCCTCGGCAGCTTCGGGGCAGCCTGGGAGGCGCCCTCGTCCAGTGAGCAGGCCTTCCGCTCCGCCAGCTTCCCCGGCGGGGCCTTCCCGCCTGTCCTGTCTGGCAGCTGGGGGGCATCCCCACGCGTGGGGCTTGGCTGCAACCCCGGCCGGTCAGGCCGGCCTTTCCCTGAGCTGGCCACTGAGGTGGCCAGAGATGGCTTTTTCTTGGTCCCTTGGGGCCGCTCCCCCTTGCGCTGGTGGCTGCCAGCCTGCGGGCCCCTCTTGCCGGCACAGGGCTTCCCGGCCAGCTTCCCATGCTCTCTGTCCTCACCCCTGTCTGTCTTCCGGCCACTGTCCCTAGGGCCGGGGACCGGCGGCACCCCATTTTTCTTCTTGGGTCTCCCCTCCTTGGGGCCACTGTGCTCTTGCGAGGCGATGGCCGGGAAGTCAGGCTTGGCCGGGGACGCCCCACCGGGGCCCTTGGGAGGCTGCCCGAGGTCCCCCACGTCGTACTGCACGGCCATCTCCTTGGTCTCCCGCAGGCCACCGTCCTCAGGCTCCTGGCTCTCCCTGGAGCCTGGCTTCTTGGGGCCCTTGCTCTCGGCCCCCGCCTGGGCCCTCGGGGGACTGGCGGTGACAGGCTGTTTCCCTGTTGCCGTGGCAGCGTCATCATCTGAGTCGGAGAACCGGGCGTCGCAGCCCCCAAAGGGGTCACAGGGTTTCTTGAGCACGGGCATGTAGGGCTCGCTGCTGCCGCGGGAGCCCCGAGGCCGCTTGGGGGCCCGGCCATCCCTGGAGCTGGCCCCGCCGAGCAGCCGGGCGGAGAAGTTGGACAGCGGGTCATACTCCAGGTCTGTGGACGGCTTCGAGTCATCCACCACGTACTTGCCGCTGGACACCGGGCGGCTATACCGCCGGGGCTGGCTCACCGCCTTTGGGACATACTCCAGGGCACTGCTGCCTCCTCCTCCGTGACCCTGAGCCCGGTCCAGAGCGGCCAGCGAGTACTTGCTGCCCGCCTCGGCAGGGGCAGCCAGCGGGGTGGGCTGGTAGCCGGCGTCGGGGCTCAACAGGTCACAGCCACCAGGGCTGTACTCGAAGGACAGGGGAAATGTGTCCTCGTCCAGGCCGGCGGCGGGGCCGTGGGGCGCCAGGGCGGGGACCTCGGCTGAGATGTGCTCACGGGCCGTTTCCAGGAGCTCCTGGTACCGCCGCTGCTCCATCTCCACCTCGGAGCGCACGGCCTCGATGGCCTGGTTGACCAGCTCCAGCTCCAGGATGTCCGAGCGGGGCTCGTCCCCTCTGCCCAGGACGCCATTCTCCCTCTGTGCGGGGGGCTTGGGCAGCTCCGGGTTGTACGGGTCATAGCCAAGCCCTGGAACGGAGAGGGAGGACACAGCGGTGAGCAGCCCTGGGAAGCAGCAGCCGCTGCTTCGACCCCGAGAGCCGGCCGTCTGGGAGCTGGCGGGGGCCAGGCCTGTCCACGCGCCCAGGATTCGGAGTGCCCCTCCAGGCAGGTCCCAACCTGCGGAGGCTGACGGGTGGAGCAAGGGGCGCAGCGCGCTGGCCCCAGAGACAGCCACAAGGTCCAGGGAGGACACCAGTTGAGGTGGAGACCACGAGATCTCCGAGCCGGGCAGCCACACTGAGCCACGTCTCTGCCTCCCACAGCTGGGGGTGGGGGCCGCGAAGATGCCAGGGAGCCCGACACCCAGGCGGGGCACGAGGCGGGCACACCTGACAGACTGGGATGGCGTGTGTGCAGGGCTGCCCGGCTCAGGGCTGGGGGTGGGAGGTGAGCGGACACAGCCCGATGCCACCCACAGCCACAGGAGGTTCCACAGGGCTGCGCCTGTCCCAGCAAGAAAACAGAAACCACTGAAGCGGCCGCCACTCAGCAGCACCGGATGGAAGGACACCCGCACGCCAAAGGCGATCCGTGGTGTGACCCCACAGGTGTGAAAGCACTGTGTTCGAAGAACACCCGATTGTCACAAAGCCACAGCGGGCCAGAGAGCAGTGGGTCCTTTCAACGCCTCCATCGGGCTGAGTGGTCCCTGCCCCGTGGTCGGGGGACAGACAGTTTGTGTGGCGTACTGGCTCTAGGGCACGCTCCAGAGGTGGGCACAGGCCCAGTACCACCAGTGTCGGCATGAACCTCCAGGAGCCTCGCTTCTGGACAGACAGTCACATTCGCAACGAAACGCAAGCAAAAGGAGGCGTCCCCAGGAAGCGGTGCCGTGTGCGAGCGCGCCGGCCTGCCGCGGGCACCGGAGGCCCTATCGGACGCCATCCTGCAGCGTGTCTACAGAACAGGCCGCCAGAGTTGGTCCCTGTGGTTGGAGAATGACAGTGCTTCTCCTAGGAGCCGCCAGGAGCCAGGCCTGACCACGCCCGGCCTCAGCCACGAGGCCCAGGATGGAGCCCTGGCCTTCGGGACAGCGAGGACGATCTGCGTTGCACGAAGGGCCCCGTGTGCGCTGCTCTGCTGGAAACACGGCAGCTCCAGGTAACTCGCACGGCCTCATGTGGGGTGAAGCCCGTGCAGCGGGCAGCCGTAGGTGACAGTGGCTGGGCCTGGGCTGCTGGGGGGAGGAGACCAGGGAGGGAGGGTTCCCTGCAGGCATGTGGTCTGGCTTTTAAGTTGGACCCTATTTTTGAATTCTATTTAAGAAGAAGAGAAGTATGTACTCCTGCTTCAGACAATGGGGGCCATGCTGGGGCTGAGGGTGGGAGACAGGAGGGGAGACGCCACAGGGCTGGGTGCCGGCGGCAGGACAGGTGCCGGGGTGCTCCTTGTGGGGTGTTCACACTGGAAGCAGTCACTTCCTGCCCTCGTGTCCCAGCTGAGGATGCCAGAGCATGGGAACAAGGTGGGGGACAGTCCCGAGGGAAGGCCAGCGACCCAGCAGTAGGATGGAGGCCGCCCTCTGGCCACCCTGACCCAGAATGGGTCGCAAGGCACCAAGGCAGATCCACTGCCATCCAGGGAAGTCCTAGCAGCCAGCAGAGAGCCAAGGCCACCCACAGCCAAGAGCTGGGGTCACTCGCTGGGCATGTCCAGAGGGATCTGCCAGGTAGCACTGGTGTCTGGGGTGGCCTCCGGTCTGGCCCACCTCACTTCCCAATCTCCCTCCTATGCTAAGACGCCCCGCAGCACCCAGCCCTCCCCTGTCGGATGGGAGCCAGGGCCCACCTGGCGGGAAGGCCCTCTCCAAGGACAGGTGGGTGGGGCTGATGACCAATGGAAGGGGGTGGTCAGGACCCATACACAACCCAGAAAGGGCCACAGGCCACATGCAAAGCAGCCCAGAGGCCTCAGTCCTTTTCAAGGTCAGGATCTGGTCAGAGGACAGAGCTGGGGGCCTTTCAGCCAGTCCAGATTTGAAAGCAAGAGGTCTCCCCCAAAAAGCCCGTGCTTCAGACACCAGACAGGAGAGTCACTGGGCCCTGGGGCCGAGCCCAGCTTTGTCCCTGCCCGGGCGTGTTTCCTAAGAGACAACACACTCGCCCACGCCCCCGGCCCTCAAGTAGGCACAAGATCTGCTTGTCAGGTGGGAATGGTCGTGCACTGGGGGTTTGAGCCGCTCACTCTGAGGGGGCTGGCTCCCGGCCAGAGCACCAAGCCCTTGAGCCAAGCACCCAGGAGCTCTGCCAATGGGCATTTTCCGTCCCAGGTGGGGGCTGCCTCCTGGCCCTACCCGCTACACCAAGAAGCAAAAGAAGTCTACCCCAGGAGGGCCTGAGTCAAGGTCCTGATCCTGCCCCTCTGGGGGCTTCAGTCTCCTCCTCTCCCCCCTGTACCTTGTGGCTGTCACCTGCCTGAGGGCCTCTAGATGGGTGGGTCAGGAGCTCAGAGGACACGGCTGCCAGGCTCTGCTGCAGCCTTGCTTAGAAGTTAAGTGCTGGAGCTCGGCCTCGGAAGCAGGCAGCCCCGAGCCACCCCAAGGTTACTTGAGAGTCAGGGGGACACACACACCGAAGGTAACTGTTCATGCCATCTAGCCTCCTGCCCCACTGCCTGGGAGGGCTGGGATCCTCAAGGGACCCGTGGAGCTGGAGAAGCTCACAATAAAATGTTTTGGAAGCTGCCGGGTGTCTTGGGGTCTCTGCCCACGCACCAGCAGGGGCATCAGAAGGCAAATGACAGGTGACCCTCAAGGTGGGGAAGGGCCATCGGCACCTTCCCCCAGTTACTGGGAATTGACCTGGATGGAAGCGAACCGAGCCCACCTCTAGTAAACAAGATTAACTGAGCTTCTGGAAATGGGGGCCATCTGAGGAGCCCCCCAGAGGCCAGACAGTAGAAATTATACTCTTAGAAGTCAGACCCTGGGGACCTGATTCCTGCTCCCCACTCCAGGGCAGGGGAGGGGCCTGCTCCTGCCCAGCTAGCTGTAGGGACCCCTCCCCCAAGGCTCAGGGCCTGCCTGGCGTTCACCTGAGGGATGTCCTTTGGGAAGGCCCTCGCGGGGTCAGGGCAGGGAAAGACGGCCCCCACGGCCCACCTGCCCTGGCCGCCCATGCGACTCTGTGCACCCAGCACCTCGCCTGGCTGAGGGACAGAGCGGTGCCTTTCCTGACTACAGAGCCGCGTGCAGCTCCCCCAGTGACCTCGCTCCCCAGTGACTCTGATCATCAGCTTCTGGATCATCAGGCATCTGGCACGGTGGAGGCCAGGCCTGCTTCCTCCAGCCCCCTGGGCCCTGGGGCCTTGGGTGGGCACCGTGTGCAGGCCAGGGCCACAGAACTAGGGAAAGGGTGAACAAGACAGCATTAGCCTTCCCCAGACCCCCTCCAGACCTGCCCTCTGCCGCTCCCTGCTCCCACCACAGCCACCATTTCAGAAAGTGCCCGCGCCCTTCTCTAACTGCTGCACACAGAATCAAGGACGAGACACTGAGCACGAAGCCCCCACTGGAGAGGACGTGACCCCACTGTCTCTGGCTGCTACAGGCCCAGCCATCGCCCAGCCCGCTCTCCCCCTAGTCTGCCCAAGGTCTGAAGATAAGGCCAGGGAGGCACAGGGGTCCCGCCCCCGGCTCCGGCTCCAAGCCTGATAACATGTCGGCAGGGGCTCTTCCTCCAAGCCAGGTGGCGGCTGACCCTCCCGAGTGGGGTGGCAGGAACACCAGGAGACACAGTCCCTGCCGAACAAGAGATAAGCAGGGACACAAAGGCCAGTCACAGTGGAGCCCGGACCCACCCTGGGTGGCAGAGGCCTTGAGGTGGAGCCAAGAGACAGGACATTCCCTGAGGCCACAGGGGTGCAACAGGCTCGGGCCACCGGCCAGCCTGGCTTGGCAGGAATGCGGGGTGGGAGGCCGAGGCCCTGGGTCGGAGCGCCCCATACTTGGGGCTTTTCTGGGAAGAGGGATCTGGCAGAGCGCACCCCGAAGGTCACCGCCATTGGAGGGTGGAATAGCTCCCAGGTCCTCAGGGGCTGGCTGCCACTCCTGGATGTCAAGGTGCCCACCGCATAGGCCAGGAGCCTGGAACCAGGGGTCGGCACCTGGTCCCTCGCTGTTCTGCTTGGGAGAGCCCCACACAGCACAGAGCACTGCAGACTCCCAGAGGAGGAGCATGGCCACCGGGAACGTGCTCCCAGGTGCATAGGGGGCCATCTGAACACGCCCCCGTGGGGGCTGGGCTGCACCTGGAGACGCAGACTCTGAGGTTCTGCCCCCACCTCACAGGGTCCCCCCACCCCCGCCTCTGGGGCGGGTGACAATGCTGGAGGGCCTGGGACACTGGCTTGAAGCTCAGACCCTCGAGAGCATCCCCTCGTGCCCCCCGAGTTCCCCCTCAACACCATAGCCCCACCTGAAAAGCAGCACAGGCCAGGGCCCCAGCGCAAGCGGCCCCACGCAGCCAGCTCCAAGGGAAGGAAGCCGGTGCTGGCCAGACCCGGGACCACCCCCGGCCCGTGCCCTCTGTGGCTGCCGGGTCACCCTTTCCAGGGCCAGGATCGTAACCACAACAGGCTAGGCTTCAACATGCACAGAAACACACAGGACGACATAAAGCTCGGCAAAGGAGTGAGGGGGGCCACGGCCCGGGGGCTGGGGTGACAGGCGGCCTGCTCCCTTGCACCTCTCCATCCTCACAGGCCATGACAGCACGAGGGGCTTTCGTGGGCTCAGGAAGAAGGTTCAGGACAGAGTGCGCCTGGTCCTCCCACCCTAGGGCACTTCCAAGTCATCAAACGCTCGGGTTTTCCAGTAGGTGTTTCTGGAGCCATTTCCTCCACTGGACAGGCCTCCCGGAGGCCCCCCCAGCCTGCAGGCCTGGCAACTCGGAGCCCCTTCCCACGTCCCGAGGGAAGTCAGCTGGGGTACAGAGGCTGCAGCACTCACGCGTTCCCGGGATGCAGAGCCACGGCGAGGGGGGAGCCAGCGGCACGCCCTAAGAAAGAGTCCACACACCGGGCCATACGTGGGCACAGGGACTTTTATTACTTGACTCCTGGGCAGGTGTCAGGGAGGGGTGACCGCGGGCTGGATCCTGAAACAGTACCCACGCCCCTGCTCTGTGAGGAGCCTCTGGGCCACTCTGCCAGAGAAGGGGACACTGCACTCTCCAGACAAGCAACTATTATGTGTGACCATCGACTGCACAGGGATGGATTTAGCCTCTCGGACAGAGGGACAAGTACCACCGGGATGTGGCTGGAGCGAATGTGGAGGGACACCCCCCGCCCCATCACCATGCAGGCCCTGCCCCCTCCCGTCCCCTGCCACCCAGCAGCTCAACAAGCTGATCCCCTAGCTCCCCTCTGCACCCCTGAGCTGGCTAATACAAATGCCTCGAAGGTCTGCAGGACGAACGAATGAGGGAACGAAGGAACGGAAGGCAGGAAGGCAGGCAGATCGCGTGGGAGCCAGGCGCCCCGCAACGCCTGGGCCACGTCCATTCCCAGACGAACCTCTGTGCTCAGAGGGGACAGTCCCCACAGGACACAGCTCCCAGCACCCACGCGGGCGTTCGCTGGCTCGGAGCCCCCTACCTCCCTGTCTCTGGGGCAGACGCGCTGGCCCGTGGCAGCACTCCTGGAGGCCTGGAGAAGAACAAGTTACAAGTCGGTGTGACGACGGGGACCCCTGCCTCTCGAGGTGGCAGTAATGGTGGAGGCAGCCTTTCCTTCTCTCTCCTGTGCCCCTCCAGAGCACAGAGCACAGAGCACGAGGACGTCCCCGGCCTCACTGCGCTCCGCACCCAGCGTCACGGGCAGTGCCGCTTCGCAGCGCGCCGCCAGCCGCCAGGCAGAGGTGCCCATCCTTCACAGCCCGGCACGGTGACCACCGCTGAGGAACACGCACCTGACTGCCCTCCCAGACAACCACTCTCTCCTGGACCCTCGCCCGGACCTGTGAGGCTGGACACCCCTCCTTCGCTTCCAGGGACCCCCGCCTGGTCCACAGATACGAACTGAATTCACACAGACCCCGAAGAGCCCTTGGGTGGCCCCAGAGCCAGCTCGATTTTACAGATGACATGGAGACCAGGGTGCATGTGTGTGTCCAAGCCAAGGCTCCAGCCTGAGATACAGCCAGGTGCCCCTCCCCAGCACACCCGAGTTCTGGGACCCCCGACAGCCTCCCGTCCTGCTCTCCTCCAGCAAACTAAAGCGGCGGGCAGGAGGGCTCCCCAGAAACGCCCCTCGGCCTTCAGCCCTGCCTGCCACCCCCGCGGCCCTGCGCTCCACACAGCCGTCTCCAGAAAACGAGGCGCCCCCAAACTGCCAGCACACGTGCCCATTTCCTCGAAGGCGCAGGCTGACCACCACGGCACTCCCAAGGACCCGGCCGCCCACATCTGCGCCTCCTTCCGCTCTTCCCGTTTCCTCCTGTGTCCCTCTCTCTGCCGAGAATCGGACCCCGCCTGCCAGAGGCCACACGCTGCAAGGGGACAGCTCAAAGAACGACAAGCGCAACTCCTGGGCGCGCACCACGCAGCTTACAAACCACCTTCTGTAAAAGGGGCTCCAGGGGCCTGGGGGGTGAGAGCGGCGAAGCAGGAAGGCGCATCGCACCGAGGAGACAGCGCTGTCTCTTGAGGCCTATTTTGCAGAAGAGATAACTGAGGCCGATGACACCGCCTGCTGGGGGTCCCCGGCTCCTGGCACAACAGAAAGTGAAGCCAAAATGCCTTCGCTTGGGGCTCTACCCCATCGGAGGACTGAATGCCTGCCAGGCACCCCACCTCTTCTCCAGACCCCCGGGAAGACTCGGGGCCACATCCTGAGCCTTCCCAGCTGGCCAGGCTGTCCCCGACCCCATCCCAGTCCTTGGGCTCCTATGTCCCTAGCCCCCAGGCCTGAGAGCGGGAGGCGGTGCTCTTCGGGGTCTGTCTCTTCCCTGCAGGCCTGGGCCTGCGTGCCCATCCCCTCCCCAAACAAAGGAAAAGCTGGCGCTGGGGCAGTGACGTCGTCGGCACCACTGACATCTGGGGCTGGGTAAGTCTCTGCAGGTAGGGGAAGGGGCCATCCTGGGTACTATGGGGTGCTGAGCAGCATCCCTGACCCCCACCCACCCGATGCCAGGAGCAGCCCCAGTGTGACAACCACAGGTGTCCCCAGACATTGCCCAGTGTTGCTGGGGATGGGGCGGGCGGGGGCAGATTCATCTGGGCTGAGGGCCGCCCGTTGAAGCCTGTGCCTTGAGTGAGGCCCAGTGTTCTACTGACCAACACTAAACAAAGACCCCTAAAATGTCTAAGTCTGGATCTGCGTGAGGAGGCGGCTTCTGAAGCTCCCTGGCCACCCAGAGGGAGCAAGAGTGGGACTGGGGCTGGGGACTGCCCCCCGCCTTGCTGGAGGCCGCGAGGCTCCACACACAGAACCCAGCTCAGTCCTTGTGGCAGGATCACGACTTCGGTGGAAGGACACGAAGCCTTTGTTCCTGAGGCGCGAGGAGGCTGAGCAAGCTGGCGGCCGCGGGACGCACACGGAGGGGGCTTTCTGTATTCCCTAGCGTTTTCAAAATGGACGTCACTCCGAGTCTTGCAAAAAGGTGCTTTGAATGGAGGAGTCTGTGCTGGGCTGAACCACGCACAGAAAGCCCGGTTCTTTATGCCGGTGGGACAGCGAGCGTGAGAGGTGACTTCGGCGCTGCAGCTACAGAAAGGCTGCTGTGACGAGCCCCAGCACCTTCCTCTACACAGAGCTCAGGAACAATAGAACAATAGATCCGCCCACCCACCAGGTGTCGCCTGGTGACAGCCCCTCCTCTGGGAGGCCTTGAGCTTCGATCCCCAGCCCGTGGCCCAAGCTCCCTGGGGGCACCAGCCACACCCCAACACACAGCTTCCAGGGAGGGACAGAGGCGATGCTTAAAAAGGAAAGTGGCCTCAGCAAGAAAAGAAACAGCCTCTGATCAGAGGTCTCAGCAATGCGATACCATCCCAGGGGACACGGGGGTGCTCCTGGCCCAGAGGGGGTGGGGGCCCAGGAAGAATCTCCCCAGAGTGGCTGGCCCACAGTTCCTACTAGCCCTCCAACCAGCAACAGCTCCCACCCCAGATGAAGTGGGAGGTGCCACTGCCCAGCCAGAGGCTGCAGTGACTGCCCGAACACCTGGGTCCCCACACCCTGGCCAGGCCTCAGATGCAGAGGTGACATTGCTGTCTGCTGGAGTTTCTCAGTATCAGCTCTTTCCCCACAGGGCAGGGGAAGTGGTCCCACCCGAAACCGGCCAGCACCAGGCCACGGGAAGCAGCTGGGGGGCGCTGCGGCCTGCGGGCTGCCTGTGCCAAGTCAGCTCGGAGGAACAAACCCAAGGCGACCCTCTGCTGGGAGGCACTTATTTTTCTGGCTCCATCCTCCCTTCCTCTAGAAGCAGGGCTTGTTCTTAGGACACCAGCCCACAAAAGGACTGAGCCGAGGCCCAGGGGAGCAGGCTGCCACGGACGACACAGCTAGCAGCTGGAACCCTGCCTTCCACTGTGAGCCAGGCCCTCCTTCCGCCTGTCCTCAGGATTCAGAGATCAAGTCCTGTAATTCCCACTTTCCCAGGTCTCACTGCTATGGGCCGGCCCCAGGCCAAAGCGCCCAGCCCAACACACAATGGGCGCCCAGGTGTGCGGACCGCCAGGTGTGCGTGGGACCCGCAGGAACTAGGCAGCAGGAATCGGCGGGAGCTGATGAGCACGGCAAGGCCTGGTCTTCTAGATTCAACTCTGTGTCCCCTACTTACCAGCTACGTGTACAGAGGCGAGTGGCTTCCCATCTCTGGGCCTGTGTCCTCCTCTGTAAGGTGGGGACAATCATCCCTACAATTGTTGGTCACTCAGAGAGCCTGTCTGAGCAGGCGCTGCCATAGCCGGCACTGCCATGCCTGGCTATGGAGGCACACAAGATGGGGAGGCTGGGCCTGAAGGGCGAGATGGATCCCCGCGGCCCCCTCGCGAGCCGCGGACTTTGCTGAACGGCCCAGGTGGCCAGTGGCCCAAGGCCAGAGGGGCTGGGCCACACAGGGACCCCCACACCCTGCCTGCAGGCGGCTCCCGCCCAAGCAGACGGGGCCCAGCCACCTCTGCCTGGCCGTGCCCGTGTGGTCACACGCGGACTGGCCGAAGCCTGGGCTACTGCAGCCTTTCAAGCTGGAAAGGTCTGGAGTAGGGACAGCTGAAAGGGAGAGAGGTCCAGACGTGCACTCTCCCCTGGCTTCCTCGAGGGCAGTGACATGAGCAGCCACAAAGGAGGAACCAGAGGGTCACAGAGGCCCCACGGCAAGAACGAGGCTGAGCTGGGGTCGAACCCTGCCCCGCTGCAGGGAGAGGTGGTGTGCTATCAGAAGGTAACCGGAAGCCTTCCCACCCACCTCCCCCACGCCCCCAGCCCCAGAGCTGGGACCAGGACTGCCTGATCTCACCTGCACAAGAAAAATGC
This sequence comes from Pteropus medius, assembly GCF_902729225.1. Classification (NCBI taxonomy): domain Eukaryota; kingdom Metazoa; phylum Chordata; class Mammalia; order Chiroptera; family Pteropodidae; genus Pteropus; species Pteropus medius. The sequence continues at coordinate 860,384 of NW_024350324.1, forward strand.
AAAGCAGTGGGGTAAAGCGTGGTCGCTTGAATTTTTTCCTCGTGGTAAAGTGGAGCAGACAGGGCTACATCACCAAATGAGCTCTCAAAAAATGATCCTTTGGGAAACGAACTGGCCATTTGTGATGTAGAAAGAAACCAGAAGACAGCCCGGGCTGGGCATGGGACGGGGCCCGAGGAGGGGAGTCAATGCTGCGGAGTTGGGCAGGCTTGGAGGCACCGCAGGGCGGGGAAACAGGTCGGAACGTCGGGGTGAAGGGAACGGTCCTGCCCTGTCTGTCCCAGTGGTGACGAACCTGGAAGCCCGGCTCTGCAGAACACCAGGTGCAATGCCAAGAAGTATACCGAGGCAAGATACCGGGCTTTGGCGGGATAAAAACCAACCTCGTGAGCTGAGTGTCACCTCTGAAAAGCCTCCCACACACACTCCCTTCCCCGCTGACTCCTGGGCACCGACCAGAGCTGGGGGGTAAGGTATGACGATGGCAGCGGCTCTGACAAACCCGCCCTTCAGGGCTCAGCAGCCCTGCACAGGTGTGGACCCAACGGCTGTTTGCATCTGGCCGGCTGCAGGTGCCTGTGGTCTACGCAACTTTATGGTGTAAATCTGAGAACATCCGACCTTTTTTGTTTTTCCTGGCAAATAATGGGAAAACAGACCCATTATTTAGTCCTAGCAAGAACGCTCCTTTTTTTACGTAAGAACGTCCTAAGACGAGAATCGTCTTATGGGGGAAGAGAGGGAGGATATTTGAAACTAAGACAGCGTGAGATCTGGGTCTGATGGAAGGGAGAGCCAGTCCTGAAGGACAAAGGTCACCGGCGGGAGTCTGAATCTCCCTCGGGAGGAATCACGTCACACTTAAGCCTCCCTCCATGCCTTTCTTTGCCAGGTCCTCCTTTTTCCCCGTTCTCAACGTCCCAGCTCAGATCCCACACTTCCTGCAAGAAGCCCTGCCTGATCCCTCGCAGCTTTCAGCAAACTCTGCTGTGACAGTGCCGATCACCGCGGTGACGTGACGTGACGTGACGTGCGGTCCGCTGAGAGGCTTTGCTCAGCCCGAAACAGGACATTCCTTGGGAGCGCGCCCCCTCCCACCCGTCGGGTCTCACTCCCTGTGCAGTCGCGTCTGACGCTCGGCTGGACACAGTGACGCGCCGCCAGGCAAGTAGTGCGGAAACAAATTCCAACTGCCACAAGCGCCTGAGGTCCGGGGGAGCGGCGGGAACGGTCCTCCGTCCTGAGGAGCTCGGGCGCGAATAAGGGGCCCACGGCAAGAACGAGGGCCTGCCGAGTCCAGGGCCTGCCGACCGGGGTCAGCCGCGCTCGCCCCCTCGTCCCGCGCGCGGCCGGCCTCGGCCCACTCCGCCCTCGCGACACCTCCAGGACAGCACGTCCTCTTGTTTACGTTTCACACTCGTGGAAACGGGTGCTGACAGAGGGACCGCGACTTGACCCGGGCGCCGAGGTGGGAGGTCCCGGGACCGACTGGGGCGACGTTGTCCGCGAGCGTGTGGGGAGGGAGCTGAGCCGGGACCGGGGCCCCGAGAAGGCCCCGGCGGTGGAGTCCAGGCCCGGGCGGGGAAACCGAGCCCGGGGCGGGCAAGCGGCCGGGCATTACCTGCTGCGGGGGGCGCCGCTCCGCCGCCGCCGGGCGCGCCCGGGCCCCGGGCCCCGCGGTGCCGGAAGTGGCAGTAGGGCCGCCGGCAAGGCCCCCCGGGCGCCCCAGACCAATAGGGGCAATCGATGGCCCGGAAGAAGCCGGTGGAGCGTAGCATCGTCCGTCCCGTGGCGAGGCCCCGGCCCGGAGCCGCCCGGGCCCCCGGGCCCCTCACTGGCGCCGCGGTCGCCGCCGCCCGCGCCTCACAGACCCCACCGCCGCCATCTTGCTTCGAGGCCCCCGGAGGCCCCCGGGAGGCCGCCGCAAGGGACCCCGGGAGCGACTGTCCGCAGCGCGCCTGATCAGAAACGCCTGCTCTCGCGGGACCGAGACGGGTCGCGAGCCCACGGGCCGGGCCGGGTGGGCGCGAGAGGATGGACGGAGGATGCAGACTGTCCTGCCCGAGGCACCCGGGAGCCTCCCTGGCGCCGCCGCCCGGTCCTCCGAGGCGGCGGCGGCGCCATCTTGAGCTCAAGACCCCTGCGATGCCTGGGCTGTCCGCGGCGCGCCTGACGGGGATAAGCCCCCTCAGGGACCGGCTACGGCTCATTCACATTTAATTTTTATTAAGATGTTGCTTTACAGCGCCCTCTGCTGGACGAGTCTTGTACCTGTGCCCGGCCACCCCAACGCCTGAGTTACCCCATTTACGATCTAAATAAAACTCACCTTTACACTGCTCTACAGTTGTCTCGCAATAACTACTTAATTTCTCCCACCCGGACTCGTGACAGCAGCCTTAAGCCCCAAATCCACAAGAGAAGTCCTGTTCTCATTCACTCATTTGTCCCTCAAATACTCAGCGCCTACCCTATGCCAGGCCCTGCCCTGGATGCTAAGCTGAAGAGTATTTTGTTTACCCGTTCATCAGATGACTGACGTTTGGGTTGTTTCCGCCTTTGTCTACTGCGAACATGCATGCAGGTGTATATGGCTGAGCAGCAGTTGGTTTCTGTACTAGTTTTTAAAATGACGTAAATGTGTTCACTGCCCATGTTTAGAACTTGGGGAGATGTCACATAAAAACCCGAGCGCGCTCTCTCTGTTGCATTGACCACGGGGATGAAAGCTATTCTCAGCAATCAGACTGTCAACATTCCAGAAAATCACTCTGGACGCACAGTTATCGCAAAGGGCCAGCCCTACAGGCACCCTGTTTAGGGACTGCAAGTCACATCAACATAGAACTTGGTGTCCTTGGAAAGAAAAGAAGAGGCTCTGGGTTGACAAATGGGGAAAAAAGAAAGGCTACTGCTTGCTGTCTGTAGTCGTGCACAGAACATACTCAAGGCGTTACACTGGCTTCCATTACATTCCTTGTAAGGTCACCATTACAAGGCGACATCAGTGTACACTCACCTCCCCATCAACATCGTTATTCAGGAGAATGGTTCTCTTGTTAAAATCCAAAATTTCTTGGGTGAAAAATACATCCGCAGGGTTCGGATGAGGTCAGGTGTTGCTTGTTCGGTATCTCAAGCCCAGAAAGATGAGTTAATTCTTGAAGGAAATGACACTGAACTTGTATCAAATTCAGCTGCTTTGATTCAATAAGCCGCAACAGTTAAAAACAAGGATATCAGAAAAATTTTGCATGGCATCTATGTTTCTGAAAAAGGAACAGTCCAGCAGGCTGACGAAGATCTAAGTTGTTGAGCTATAGAAATGCCGAGATGTTGACTGATTCCTCAGGCTCATTTGTGTTAAAGATACATTTAAAAGTTGTGTGTTAAAAAAATAAAAATTCAGGGAGGTGGGAACCCTGGATGGCTGTGAGTAGAGGGGTGGGGCCTGACTTCGGTACTCACGCGCCCTCTCCTGGCTGCTTCCGGGAGGACAGACTATGGGGGTCCAGGAGAGCAAAGATGGGGGCTGGACCTGGGTGGAGGCAGAGGAAGGGGGAGAAGTGGGCAGATTCTGAATATATTTTAAAGGTACAGCTTTAGGGAGATTTCAAGATAGACTGGGTGTGGTGGTGAGACAAAGAGTCAAGGTCAAGGGTGACCCCAAGGATTCCGATCTGCTCACATAGAGAGAGCAGCCAGTGACTGGAAAGGTGATAGTGAAGGGCAGCCCGGCAGCAGAGCGGGGGCCTGGGAATCTCTGGGTCTGGAGCTGAAGGCGAGTTCCGGCTGGCGATGGACCAGGGGCATCGTCGTCGGCAAGCTAGGGGACCTGAGTGTGCCAGGAGCATAGCGAGGGGGTCAGGGGTCCCCGAGGCTGCATGGCAGTGGAGCATCCAGGAGGCATGGGGTGACATCTTTTGAGCTGTTTCCAGGGCACGTAGGAAGAGTGTCCAGGAGAGACCGAGGGGAGCGCCTGCGCGAGTGGACCCCTGCATTCCAGGACTCTGCTGCAAAGGAGCAGACGCCACAGGAGTCCAGGGAGAGATGTCTGCCAGCTTTCAAGGCAAAATCCAATAGATAAAGAAAATGAGTGAAGCAGGAGCGAAGGAGATGCAAGAGGAAGGCCGACCGAATAAAGACCCAGACTCAGGTCGTGGTCGACCTTGGCGGATTCAAGGGCAGGACCCTGGGAAGGGTTGGGTGGGAGACCGCGGTGCAATACCGGGAGCGGTCACCAGATGGCGAGGCCGCCGGCTTCCCGAAGGCGGGAAGTAGAGAAGCGCCCCGGGGAGGTCTAAACTCCCCCCACCGCAGCCACACCAGCCTTCGGGACCCTGGGGACCACTGGAATCTGAGGTGCATTTTTCCTAGGAAGGGAGTTCAAAGCTCGCGCCAGTTTACCAATGCTCCCGGGGACGCTAATCCCCCCTGCCCAAGGGGCCCCTCCCCCCCCAACTCTTCCTTCCATTGGGAGCTGGCGTACAGTAGGCTTACAATACAGGAGCGGCCGGACTGGGCACAGAAGCCTAATAGGGCACGGGTGGCGGGGCAGTGAGGCCGTTGGACGCCCCCCCCCCCCGTGGAGCCCTGTCGCTCCGCCAGTGGCCCCCAGGGGCGCGAGCTTCCCAGCTGCCCCCAACACACACATACACGCCGGAAGGGGGCGGGCAGCGGACGCCCCCGGGCTCCGAGTCACTGCGCCTCGGTTGCCTGGTAACGGGACGGGGAGGGGGTGCAGCTGCGTGAGGCGTAGGTGACACTGGGCTGCAGCGTGCGCTGCTGGGGGGGGCATTATTTTGTGTCCCAGCCACTATGGAATTGCCAAGACCCTCACCAGGTTCCTGAGTTCACTAGCCCACTGCCTCAGTTTCCCCAGAAGATTGGTGACCTTGAGGCCACATTGGCGAGTGGGACAGAGGGGCTCAGAGGGCCCACCAGCTGGGTGCCCGCGATGGGAAAAACCACACAGGCACCGAGTCGGGTTTAAAAAAGGGCTTGTTTAATTAATTAAATACAAGGACGAGGCAAGGCAGGGCAGGGGAGAGGGTGCCACCAGAAAATACAAGTCCCTAGGGGCCCTCCCCCCCCTTGAGAGGTGACAGCTAAGTGGCTGGAACCAGGTCCCAATAACCAATGGCCCATTGGTGGAGAAGGGCGGCCAGAGTCCTCAGCTTCCTGGGCCCCGCAGTCCGTCTATGGGCAGGCACCTGCCAGGCTGGGACTTCCGAGGGAGTCACCCACACAGACACAAGGATGCACGAGCCGGCCCCGCCCCCACCGACGACAGCCTTTTACCACCTCCTGGACGTGGGCTTCACCCCAGGCACCCGTCCCTGGATCCCGCCAGGCCGGGTCCTGGTCCACTACAGCGCCACCACCCAACCCTTGGCCCCCAGTTGGGGGACAAAGCAGGCTGTGGAACGCGTGGGGACACCGCAAACCTCCTGCAGTCAATGGCGGGGAGAGGGGAGGACAGGCCCTGTTAGGGTCTGGGGGCAGAGGTGCTCAGTCTCTCTGTCCACCAGGAGAGGGCGTGGCACCTCCCTACTCTAAATCCAGATCACTCGGACCCACCCCCCACACCCTGAGCAAGACAGACCACCCACGGGGCCCAGATCAAGAAAGGGATCGGCGCCTGAAAAAATATTCTACCCGGTCCAAAAAAACGAGCTATTCCCTGGGGCTTCGGGGCCAGTCCTGCCTCCAATCCGCTGGTCTATGCAGCCGGCGGCAGGATGGAGCAGAGTGGGGGGAGTGGGATTTTGCCCAGTGGCTGTCTGGTCCCTAAGGGGAGGGAGTGATTGTCACATAATGCTGCGGAAGGCCAAAGTCGGGGAACTTACCCCCAGCAGGAGCAGAGCGGCCCTAGCGCCAGCTTCCCCACACCCACCCAGGGGGGTAGCGCGGCCCCCCGGCCAGCAAACAGAAAAATAAATAAGCCGGCATACACACGTCATCCCGATATCCACCCCCGCCCCCAAAGCGAGTCAACCTCTCTTTGGAAGAACCTTCCTTCTCCTTCCCCCATCTCAGAAGACCCGACCATGGAGACCCTCCCCCTTCCCCACCCCCGCCCTGCTGCTGGGGAGCCGGGCCCCTCCCATGGGCAGTGGGGCAGAGCCCATGGACACCTGAGATCAGTACCCGAGTGGGGGCGGCCAGGCCACACCCCCGTTTCCCTGAAACTTCTCCAATGGCTTTCTGTAGGGTGAGGGGGCCAGGGCGGGTAGGGGGTGGGGACACGTGGGCCCTCCGTCACCACCCCTGGTTCCTCTATGGCTCTTTACACACTTCATCCCAAACTGGAGAGAGGGGCCTGGGGACGGAGTTCAAGCACTGGGCAGGGGCTGCCTTTGCGGGGCTGCCCCTCAGGCCCACACACACCCCAAAGCAGGGAAAGTGGCTGAAGGGGGAAGGGGCACACCTGCAGGCCACCCACCTGGAGTCCCAGTTTAACAGATGGGAAGTTATGGTCATGGCTATTTACAGACGCGGCCCCAGCCACCCCTCCCGAGGGCCACCTCCAAGGTCCAGCTGATCCCAGCCCAGTCTGGGGCCCCCTGCTTGCTCTCTTGAGGGAGCAGGGGCATCTTATGGCCCTCAGGGAACGCTGGCAGGGGCCGGGCGGCTGTCAGTCCACGCCCACCCCGGGCCTGGACAGCAGGCGTGTTGCTGGTGCTCCGAGCCGGCTGGACTGGGCCCTACAGACCGGCGGGGGCCGGGCTGGGCGCGGGGCTGGGCGCGGGGCTGCCCGCCAGGCTGCAGGGCAGGGAGTCGCTGGGCGAGGTGCTGCGGGCGCCCGGGCGCCGGAGCAGCTCCGGGCGGAAGCCGGGGTGGCGGCGCGCGTGCTTGGTCAGGTGGTCGCTGCGGGTGAAGCGCTTGGAGCAGAGAGGGCAGGGGAAGCGCTTCTCCCCCGTGTGCGTCCGGTGGTGGCGGGCCAGCTCGTCCGAGCGCGCGAACTTCTTGTCGCAACCCTGCCAGTCGCAGGCAAAGGGGCGCTCACCTGGAAGGAGGAGACAGAGGACAGAGAGCGGTCAGTGGTGGGGATGGAGGGACAGGGAGAGAAGAACGTCCCACCAGATCCCGAAGCATCCCGGTCCCGTGTCTCACCCCTCCCCTTGCTCTAGAAGCTGACTTTGGGGTGTGAATTTAAAACGTGTCAACGCGCAAAAATAAAAGACATCGACTCATCTTCCGAAGTCCTGGTGAATATCCGCGCGCGGGGTTGCCTAGGGCCCCGTAATTACACGACTGCGAGCACTTCCCGCTGGTCAAAGGTGGCACCTACAGAGGCTAGGCTCTACCAGGGTGCCCCCCACCCCGCGAATCCCGGACGACCCACCTGGTTACGAGTGTATTTGCCACACACACGTACACGCTCAGGTGCACGCTGGGTTTTGGGGGGCTTCTCTGGCCAACGGCTCCTTCCCACCCCTCCTTTGGGGCATTCGGGGTCTCCCAGGTGTTACCAACCCCAGCTAAATTCCCTCCTTTTGGAAAGGATCAACCGGGGCGCCGAGTGGAAGGCATCGTCTAGGTAGTTCCCCGTGCCTGACCCCCTCCAGTGACCCTCATGGTCCCCCTCCATGGGCAGAGAGACATCCGAAAGACCGCCCGAGCCACCTGCAGCTCCGCAAAATCGGGCACAACCGCCCCACTGGCCCTGCCCGGCGCGGGAAGAGCGCGGCACCGCCGGGAAGGGGCGGGGCGCAGAGGCCGCAGCCGCGGAGTCGCCCCGCCCCCGCGGAACAGATGGCGCTGGAGGGGGGGGAAGGTGGCTGCCACCCTGCAACTTCCTCCACAGACCACTCCCACCGCCCAGGCCGGTCGCGCCCAGTCTGCCCCACAGGCCGCCGCCATCCCCGCGGCGCAGGTCCCCATCCCCACCCGGTCTGGGGTCTCTGCCCCAGAATCGTGCCCCCCGCCAAGCGTCTCCCCATCCGGCCGGGGGCGCCAAGGGCCGCACCCTTGGACTCAGTCGACCCCGGGCCCCTGCCACGCCCAAGCCAAAGGGGCCGGGCTTCTGGAACTTGCGCCCTGCAAGACCCCCGACGTGGGTATCTGGAACCCCAGAATCTCCGGGCCTTCTTCGGCCCAAGGCCCAAGGGTTTTGAAGTGCGTGGACGTGTGTGGATGGAATGTAGACACGCGAGCCCGGGCGCCCACATGGGTGTGTGACACCCCTTGTGGCACTGGGTGGAGTCCCGTGTAGGAAGGGAGCCCCAGGACCGGGTAGGGGGGACCACAGCGGGGTAAGGGGTTACACACACTGGGAGGCCCACTCTCCAGAACACTTCAGCGACCCGGGCTGATCCTGTCTCAGGGAACACGCCCACCGTGGGGGGGGGGGGTTGGGAAGGAGACAGACAGGCGGGGTTTCTCAGTCAGGAATCAGATAAGACCCTCAAAGCAGCACCATGGTGGGGAGTGCAGAGATGACCAGGAACCAGCAGGAGGGACCATGAGACAGACCTGCAGCCACGGCGGGGAGCAGGGCCTGGATTCTCAGGGTTACGCGGTGACGTTTCTGCTCAAAGCTCACGGCCTGCCTTGGGGAGAAGGGCTGGGGGAGCCACCAGGGGACTCCAGAGAGGCTTAGCTGAGCTCCCCTCCCCCACCCTTCCTGCCAGCCACACCCGGACAAGCCGAACACGACAGAGGGGTCAAAGCCCAGCAGCCCCCCAGGTTTCTTGCGGGGCACCTGTCAGTCATGCTCACAGCTAGGGGGAGCTCAGGTGTCTGGGAAGGGGCAATGGTGCCAGCCTCCCCGAGGGAGGGAGGGGGCGCGTCACAGGCCATAAGTGCCCTGCTGGGGGGGAGAGCAACTGTCCCCAGGACCACGGGCACGCTCCATGCCTCCCCCAACAATCCGGAAGGCAGGGTCAGCAGCGACTGCGGGGGGGAGGGGTCACAGCGGGGTGTCCTCTCCAAAAATCAGAGAGCTCGAAACAGCCCCGGAAGGGACCCCAACCCCACCCTAGGGTGACCACTCCGATCTGACAGTTCCCGAAGACCGCGGTCTGGGGGAGGGGACTTTGGCTACGGGGATCGCGCTCCTTGCGCTACGCCAAACCCCGGGCCTGGGCGGCGACGCCCCCTCGAGGGGGCACGCAGTCGTGCCGCCATCTTGCAGGGAGCAGAAGGGAGGTGGGGGGTCATCCCGCTGCCGGTGCGCCCCGCAGTTGGCTCACTTCCCCATTTAGGGCGGCGGGGCTGGTCCCCACCTCCCCCCCTTCCGCCCCGCAGTTCCACTTTGCAACGAGCAGGTTGCACGAGCCGCGCCAGCGGCCGCCGCGGCCGGGCGCACGCAGCCGCCGGGAACACAGCTGCCGCACGTAGCTCGGCGGCGGGGACATCCGCGGCCCCAGCCCGCCCCGTTCACGTGGTCCCGCTCCCACCGGGCCGGGGGACCGGGCTGGGGTCCCTCCGCGGGCCTGGATGCCTGCCAGCCCTGCCCCATGCCCAGTTCCTGGGAAGCGCACGTGCACGCGTGGGTGGCGGGGACCCGGGTGCGCAGGCTTCCAGCCCCCGCAATGCTGGGCGCGAATGCCTGCAGGATGCCAGGCCCTGCCACCCTCTCGCAGTCCACTGGCCGCGAAAAAAGCTAATATTTGGGGGCTCAGGGCTGGTGCGGGCCCCAAGTGCAGCCACCAGGCTGAGCCACACGACCTGGCCGGAACCCATGCTGGGGAGTATTCGGTGGGAGGGGCCACTGTGGACTTGACCCTGTGCCTTGCGCTGGGCTGGGGCGAACTCAGAACAGCTGGAGCCTGCCCGATGCCACGCAGGGTCAGAAAAACGGAGGCGGTACAGTGTGCCAGGCCCGCCTGGCCTGCTAGGCCTTCACAGGCCAGAGTGTCCCACCTCCCTGGGCTGGGGCAGGGGCCAAGGGCCCTTGCGTCAGACAGCTAAGCTTCACCTTGACATTCTGAGGTCAACCCTAGGGGTGAGAAGGGAAGGGCTGCCGGCAGAGGGCCTTTGTACAAATGCCCACCTCCCAGGTGGACGGCACGGGTGGGGGAGGGGCACAGCGTCTCCCGAGAGCTGAAGGAGGCTAAAGCTGCAGCAGATGGGGAGGGGGAGAAAGGAAGGGGTTCGGGGGTTTCCTGAAGGAGATGGCCCTGAGCAGACCGCAGAGAACCCAAAAGACGGTTTTGGTAACACAGCAGAAAGGCTGCGAAATGGATGGTGAGGTCTGGAGGGCAGGGCAGGTGTCCCCCTGTGGCTGGCCACCCTGATGGCTTTACAAAGACTCATCTGTGGGAGAGTCATCTGCTCCAGGGGGGCCCTGTTCCCCCCAAACCTAAGACTGACCACCCACCGCCCTGTCGGCCACTCTGCTGCTGCTACCAAAAGCCTAGGGAGGCGTTTCCTCGACCATGTCAATCTGTCACCTCCCCACAGGGCACCTGGCAACAAATCTAGTCAACCCCCACTTCAAACCATCTCCAGCCCCCAACGTGGCTCTGGCCCCAAGCTCAGGCTTGGACCACTGCAGTAGCCCATCAGCTGGTGCCTGGGCCACCCGGTCTGCTCTGCTATGCACCCTCCCAGAGCTGCCCCTGGCTCAGAGTCAAAGCCGGAGTCTTAACCTTGGCCCCTCGCTCCCTCCCACCCCCTGCCACAGACAGGGCGTCTCTGTGGCCCCACCAGCCACTCCCCAAACACCACACTCCTGCAGCCTGGAATTTCGGTCTCCTCTGCTCGGTGCCGCCCCCTCAAAGTGGTCTCTCCTTACCCTGCTGGTGTCCCCACCTCCCACTGTCCCCTTTCGGGGCTTTTCCATCCTTGTGCTCAGCACTTCCTGGGTGTGACCTTGAGCATACCTGTGAGGCTGAGCGCACCAACCTGGCACGCTGGTGCTGAATACCCCTCAGGAAAAAGTCAAAGGCTGGGAGACTCAGGCTCCAGGTCCGGGTCCGGCCTGGGCAGTGGCTCCCGTGTGTCCATCACCTTGCTTATCACCCCCCAGGAGCTAGGACTAACCCCCCCCTTATTTCAAAGAAGAGCAGTCTGAGCCCTCCCCTGACCTTCCTCCCTCCTGGAGGGCCCAAGCTGCCCCAGCTCCCTTCCCATCCAGAATGGTATCTTTGGCGTGAAGGGGGGCTCTTGGTGCCTGGGGTGAGAGAACCCCCAGGCACACGTGTGTTCCAGAGACATTACGTTCTGGAAACATGGCTGCGTGAGAGCAGCCGGCTCAGCCCCCGCCCTCCCTGGGGCCTGCTCCTTAGCCCAGTATCGTTTGCCCACTGCTGGGCCATCTGGGCCACTTTATCAGGGAGCCTGGGTGGCAGGTGGTTATCGCCCTGGACAATGTTGGGGGGCCCTCCTCCACCCCCCAGCTGGGGCACAGGCAGCTATAACCAGTACCAGCTGCTCACCCCACCCTGCCCATGGGGGTGGGGGGCTAGGTAGGGAAGCAGCCCTGGCACCCTGGCCCACCTTGGGCCTGGTAATGTCCCCCATCTCCCCATAAGCCGCCAGTGTCTGGAGCTCCACCTGACCTTAAGAGAACTCTGCCCCTCTAGGCCTCAGTATCCCCATCTGTCTCTCCTCCTGGGGCCTCTTCAGCAGACTGTCATCGCTGCCACCCACCACGCCTCCTGCCCACCCCATCTGAGGCTTCTCCCCCACCCCCCAGTCCATAACTTGGTCCTCCCTCCCTCCCCAGCCCGCCCCAACTTTAGTCCTTCTCCTAAACAGTTTCCTCTGAAACCTGGCTGGCCTCCAGCCTGCCCCCCCGCCCTTAACAGGATTAAAAGGAACCCTTCGCCTACCCTGCCCCCTCCCCATCTCACACCACCACAGCATCCTCCGAATCTGCACCCTAGGGCCCCTGCCCCCACCCCTTGCAGCCAGGGTGTCACCCCTTTCCTGGGACCTCATCCAAGGGCTTCAGGTCTCTACTAAGGCTTCTTCGAGGAAAACTTTTCCTTCGGCAATCCGCCAAGGTCCCTGGGTCCCAGGAGACAGGACTGGGTCAGCCCCAGTGTCCTACACACAGTAGGTGCTCAGCTAATACTTCTCATCTCAGACTTAAGTAGACAGCTTTAGAGTAAAACGGGGGTCTCGAATTGGGGAGATCCTGCCATTCTCTAGGGGACACTAGGCGATAAGTGGGGACATCTACGGTTGTCATAGCCGGGTGGGGGGGGGGAAGCACCTGGCATCAAGTGGGTGGGAGTCCGGGTGCCTGAGTGCCCCTCCAGGCACACATGGTTGACTGCGTGCTGTGCTGGACGCTGGCGGTGCAGGCGGGGGAGCCGTCCAGAGACAGGGAGGCTGGGAGAGCAAGTAGACAGCCAGCCTCTCCTCCCGCCCCCGCCCCAGCTCCCCGCTCTCGCGCACTCGTATCCACGGCAACCGCGTCAACATCTCCAGCAGCTTCCAAAGTCCTTGCCCGCCCAACGCAGGAGCACTCTGTGCTGGGCCAGGGGCTGTAAGCAGGGCACAGGTGACCGCAGGACAGCCCTCCCCGCTCCCTGGGCAGGTGGTGACCTGTGAAAAGACCCCATGACCCCTCCTGGCCTTCCCACTCCACGGAGTCAATGGAGCAGGGATGATGGGGGTACCACGCTGGACTCCGGGGCCTCAGTCTACCCGTCTGTCAAACAGGGCCAGGTGAAGACTGGCACTGGCTTCACAGAGAAAACACCCTCAGGGGGGATGGCAGGGCGCCCTCCCTGGGGAGGGCTCAGCGACAGCTACCATCTAACTAATTACGCTCCTCCTCAGATCTGTCCCTAGCCTTGGGACACCCCGAGCAGGCATGGCTTCCCCACCTCGAAGACAAGTTTAACAACAGCGATCCCCTCCCCTGGGGGCCAGAAAGACCAAAGGCCTTCATACAGAGCCCAGGCAGGGCTTGGTGGCCCTGGGTGTCCTGAGGGCCCCATGAAGGAGCAATCGGTGAGCACTCAAGTGTCCAAAGCTGGTAGCAAAATAACCAAGGGGACCTGTGTCCCACCAGGTCCCTGCACCGCTGTCACAAAGACAGGACATACAGAAACCCAGCTATCACAGGCAGGGGACTCAGCCTGGATGGCACCCTGCTCCCCACAACGCTGCGATTCAGCCTCCTGGCCCCAAGTCCTTCTTCCTCACGGGCTTGGGGATGGTCCCTCGGGGGGGCCTATGGAGGCTCTGAAGGATCCCATGGTGCTTCGTGCCTGGCCACCCAGGAAGTCTGATCCCGGGCCTGAAAAAAACAAACCAAGCCTGGCTACGGTGGGTGGAGTTAGGTGGGAGAGGGAGTGGAAACTCTCAGGGGTCCTGCCATCCAAAGAACACACACCTCGGGCCCAAAGAGGGACAGGAAGAGGGGTGCGATGATGAGTGAGGCGGGGTCCCTCTGCCCGTCGGAAATCTCCCACTCCAACCCCATCCCCACGCTCTCCAGACAGGCAGACTCCCCCAAATGAGCCACAGAACTAGACATCAGCCGGCCGCCCAAAGGGGCACGGTCCCTCTGACCCACGTACAGACACCCCTCCATCATCACGGACCTCCAAACGTCCCTGCCACAGACACGAGGACCCTACCACCTCGAAGAAGACACCGCCCAGATCCCACCCCAAGTCCCGTCCTGGCTGCGCACGCATGTGGACACAGCCTCCAGGTGCAGGGGGGGTGGCTGGGATGGCGACTGGGTGAGAGGTGTGAAGAGCGCAGAGTGGGTACCAGACGGGGGGAGGGGGAGCTGCAGGCATCCGTGTGGCATCCGAGGTGCGGCCATCGGCCACACCACGGGGGCCCACCAGCTTTCCTGTACCCTCTCCATATTTCCCCACAATGGGACGTGTCCGCTGAGCCCGTCGCCCAACGTGACGCCCACAGTGCTCCTCAGAGGGAGGCAGCGCTTGGGCACCCTTTGTAAGGGTTGAGAAGAGACACCTGGAACGAGGAGATCACGTGCCAGAAAATGGCAAAGACAGGTCACTAAAGTGAAGTGCACCCTCACAGTCCGCTCCCAGATGGCCTCCCCTGCTCCACCGACGGGACAAAGCCAGGCTGGCGACCAAGGCGCGCCGTCCCCTGTCATCCCCTGTCCCCCAACCCAAGTCGGAGTTGGAGAGCACGCTCAGGTTGGAGAGTAGGAACGTACCGGGAGGAGAGTGGACCCTCAGTGGGACAAGGGGAGGGAATGACAGAATTAAAGAGTGACCAGCGCCCCCCCCAGGCCTCCCAGCTCCCCTAGCTGCCCCTCCACCCACAGCTGAGCAATGAGAGGAGATGGTGTCGCAGAATCCTCCTCCTCAACTCTGCGCACCTTCCGGAGTCCCCTGAACAAGCGGGGGCAACCAACACGCTAGAAAGGCGATGAGGACCTGACTCCCTCCGGGGTCTCCTCCCCCCCCCCTGCAATCTTCCTCCCAGACTCAGGCCGCGACCCGCACTCCCAGCCCCGCCCTCTGTTATTAAAACACGTAAGAAACGTGCCGGGCACCCCCCACCCTGGCCCCGCGCCAAGCGCTCCGCCGCCCTCTGGGGTGAATCCACGCGACGACACCGGAGGCGCCGACGCGGCCTCTCTACAAATAAACTGAGGCAAGAAAGAAAGGAACGAAACGCTCAGCCAAAGGCTCCAACCACGAAACCCACAACCCAGAACCGAACGCAACAGAAAATAAAGAAAGGCGGCCACGGGGGGAGGGGACTGCCCCAGAGTCCCGATCCCACCCGTGGACGCCGCGGCGCCGCGCAACCAGCGAGCCCCGGCCCTGCCGCCCCGCTGCTGCCGCGCCCGCCATCCCCGTGCCGCCGGACCGCGTGGCCGCCACGCCCCCTGCGCGCGCCCCACCCACCGAGGCCCCGCCCTCCCGGCCGGCGCGGCGGCGGCCCGGGCGCGCCCCCCTCCCCGCCCCCCACGCGCCACGCAGTTTCGGGGTCCCGGCGGGGGAGGGGGCGCGGAGACTGCCCCCGCGCGGGCCAGGCTCGCGGCGGGACTGACCTGTGTGCGTTCGCAGGTGCGATTTGAGGTGCGAAGACTTGTAGTACGCTTTGGCGCAGCCCAGGAAGGGACAGCGGTGGCTCTTGGCGGCGGGCGCGGCGCCGGGGGCGCGGCCGGAGGACGGGGACGAGGCGGCCGAGGAAGAAGAGGCGGGCGAGGCGCCCCCCGGGGCCGCGGCGGGCCCGCTGCGCAGATCGGCCAGGATGCTGGCAGCCAGCAGGTGAGGTGCGGCGGCGGCGGCGGCTCCAGGGCCCGGGCCGGCGACCGCCCCGGGGGGTGGCGGCGGCGGCCCCGGGGGCCCGGGCGGGGCGGCCTCGCGGCGCGGCGCGCGCACATCCAGGCCAGCGGCGGGGCCCGCGCCCTCGGGGCCGGGCCGCCCGCGGTGCACCACGGCGCCCGAGGAGATGGCCATGAGCACGTCGGCAGCGAAGTAATCCACGCACGCTACAGCCGCCGACATGCCGGGCAAGGGCGCGCGGCGCGGACCGAGCTCGCGAGCGGAGGCGGCGGTAGCGGAGCCCGTCCGGCCGGCGGTGGCTGCTCGAGTGCAAGAGGCGGAGGAGGAGGAGGAGGCCGACGCGCGCCGCCGCCGCCGCCCGCGCTCGGCCCGCCCCGCCCCGCCTGACGCGCCCTGACGCACCGGAGCCCGCGGGGGCGGCCACGGCCCGCCCCGCCCGGAGGACGCCCCCTCGGGGCGCCGCGGCCACGCCCCCTGCCCGGCGCGCCCTCCACCGCCCCGCGAGCCGCGCGCGACCGCCGGGGGCGGGGTCCGGGCGGGAGGGGCCGCCCCTCGGCGCGCCCCCTCCTGCTCCGGAGCGCGACCCCGTTGCCTGTCTTGATGCGCCTTCCCAAAGCGGGGCCGGGAGCCTACCCTTCCCGGCGCGCACCTTCTGCGGCGCTGCCCCAAGGCCCCTTCCCAGAGCGCCCCCTCCCCGTGCTGGGGAGCTCCGCCCCCTCCGGAACGGCCCTCCTTCTCCGGAGCGCGCCCCGCCCCTCTCGTCACGCCCCTCCCTCTCCGGGTGACCCCGCCCCTCCCGGCACACCCCTCCCTTCTCCGCGCGTGCCCACCCCAAGCCGGGGCGCGCGGCCATCGAGAGCCCGCCTCTTTCCCGGACTCTTCCACCCGGGCCCCGGCGCGCCCCCGCTAGCGATGAGGGAGGGCGCAGCACCCCACGTGGCCGGGTGGGGGTGCGGAGGCGGCCAACTCCGCCCCCCGGCCACGTGCGCGACCCTTCCCCCTCTTCTCCCCGGCCTAGGGCCCTGCTTGACCGTGCGCATCTGCGTCCCTTCGATCCCTTCCACGGGAGTCCCCTCTACCGCTCCCGGAGCCCCGCGGGGCCTCCCCTGCCTAGGCAGCGGGCGCAGTGAGGCGCCCCGCCTCGCCGGGTCTAACGAGCTGCGTTCGTTCCTCTTTTTGCGGCCCATTCGGGAGTCACTCGTGTGCGCCTCACTAGGTTTGGGGAGGACCGGTGTCCGCTCGGGGAGGGCCACAGCAGGGGGATCACGAAGAGGAACCTACGGGGTCGCAAAGGGCTGGGCTCCGGGCGTTTTGGCGCGGCAGAGCGTCCCGGCCCTGCTAGGACACGTGGGTCAGTGACATCGCTTCCCGGCGCTGGGCAGGGATCCTTAAGGCTTGGACGATAAAAGTGGGGTCATTCCAAACCCTCGAACGCATCCAGGCCAAGTTGTTTAATAACGGCAAGGACGCCGGGGATGTAGATGGCCGAGCTCGCCAAACACGCAGGCCAAAAGTGGCGGTTGCTCGGAAGTGGGCGACAACATGGCCCCCTCCGTTGCGACCACGCCCCCGCCCCTTCCGATGCTGGCGGTAGAGGCCGTACAGTGGCCCCAGCGGCCTCCAGGGGGCGGACCTGCCTGGATCTGACGGCCCCCTTGCCTGGGTTCCAGTGTCCAGTGCCTGCTTGCTTGGTGATTCCCTCTGAGTCGCATATGGACAGAGGCTGTGACCCTGTTCCCGGCCCTATCCGAGGCTGTATCCTTACTCTCTTCACCTGCAACCCCTAACTGACATGCCCCGGCTCTGCTTCTCTGCCCCCAGGCTAGCCACTGTCCCCTGGATACCCGCCCCCCCCTCCACTAGACCCTACTGTTCTTGGTAAGGCCAGCTTGAGCCAGCCCCCTCTGGCGGCCCGACGGAGGGAGGGGCACGAAGTGTTGACTTCAGGCTCCCTTTGACACAGGAGCCCACTCCCTGGCTCCCGGGCTCAGAGAGACACTTGGAACTGCCACTGTCCAGGTGGGCACTCCGAGCGCTGGCCGTCAGCATTCTTGCCGGCCCGGCCTGGGCCTCCTCTAGGAGGTGGATCGCCTGGGCGGCCCCCACCGCCCACCTCAGCAGCCCTCAGGTGCTGCCCAGCCCCCATAGCCCAGCCTGTCCACATCCACATCCAGGAGAGGCAGGAAGCATCTTGTGGGCCGGCCCACCCCCAGGCTCGCCGGCAAAGACCCTGCACTCCGCCCACCCCTGTGGGAAGGGCCAGAGCAAGCCCCCAGTGGCTGCCCCCCGCGAGGGGCTCACAGTCTAGGGGGAGGCGGGGAGTGGCAGAAGGCAGTGGGCACAGACCTGCGGGTGGAGGAAGTAGCCTCTCCCCCAGGGGCCTGAAGCACACAAGCCCCCAGGAGGCGCCCTGTTCCCACAGGCAGGAGCGTGAGCTCTGGCAAAGCAGGGGTTGGGCTGCCATCCTGGCTGTGCCGGGCAGGACCAGTGGCCCTGGACAAGACATTCTCTCGGGGCTTCAGGTGTGCACCACTCCCGGCGATAATCGGGGTCTCTGTGCACGGCGAGCTGGCCATTCTGCAGGCAGGAGCCCCGATGCGGCAGCCACATCCACACCCAGGCCCCAGGGACGCCTGGGCGACCACAAACAGAACCCTCAGAACCCGACAACTCCAGCGCCCCTCCCTGACCCCATGCTCAGCTCGACCCTGTGCCTAGTCACTCTATTCTCACGACGGCCCTTCAGGAGTTGTCACCCCCATTTAACAGGCCAGGAGGGGACTGAGCGGCCTGCCTGGGAAGAGCCGAGGCGGCACAGGTCTGGGGAAAGCATAGGTGCAGGTGGCCGGGCTTGGGCCGGCTGGGCACCCACCCCACGTCTGTCCTTTCTCCAGACCCCCGTTTCCTCACTTACAAACGGGGGCCCGTCTCTACCTTCACCAGCAGCGCCACCAGGGAGCTCAGGAGGGGCTGTCACCTGGCCACAGGGCCCAGGGAAGCCGAGGTGGGGGGCAGATGCAGCCAGGTATAGAGGTGGAGGTGCACCCCAGGGCCCATGTGCCCACAGGGAAGGTCAGCGTCAGGGCTCCGGGGGTTGTGTGCGCGGACACGCTGGAAGGGCCAGATCTTTTAAGACAGTGAAGCCTTTAGTTTCTGACGGTTTTAATAGTACTTTCTGTACAAGCCTTTTTTTTACCCATGTGTATTTTTACTCTCATTTTCTTTAAATGTCAACAGGTATCTAGGTAGTGCGATTATGGGCCATGTGTCCTTTTTTATACTTCTCTGGATGGAAAATTATTTTCTAAATAAACCCCCTTTCGCGTGGGCGAGACTCAGCAACTCACTTCCAGAGAACAGGGCAGGGAAAGGGAAGGACAGAAACCAGGTGCGGGGACATCCTGCGGACCCCGTCTCGGTCAAGGTCAAGGTCAAGCTCGGGGTGATGTTGTGTGCATGTGTGGGACCCCAGATGGGAGGGAACAAAAAGGGCACCTCACCATGGTCTGGTCTACCCCAAAACCCACGACCCCAGTCTATTCCTGAGAAAAAAGGCCAGGTTAGTGGACAGGTCACACAGCGTCCCCCAAATAAAGTCAGGAAAAACAAGACTAGGCTGAGAAAATAGGGAGACGTGATGCCTGAACGCCACATGGGGGCCTGGGTTGGACCCGGGGACAGAAAAGGCCATCCGTGGAGAGCTGACGACCCCGGAGTACAGTCTGGGGGTGGCTGGTGGGAACGCACCCAGCTAACATCTCCGTGGGGCAGGCACCATGTTTCCATGAGGCGTGCTGGTAAAGGGGAGACCGCGACGCACTGGGCTGCCTTTGCGACTTTGCTGTCAACCCCCAACAACTGCAAGATGGAAACTGAAGCAAACGTGAAGCGTTAACGCGCAGTCATTCAGCAGAAACGGCCACGGCCTCGCTGCTTTGCGGGCAGCTTACCGCAGCAGCGGATCCTGTGTCCTGGAGCAGTCACAAGGAAGCAAGTGTGTATAGTTGACCTGTCTGTAATGGGGAAAAGGAGGGAACTCAGAGTGGGTTATGGTTATGGCAGGCATGCTGTGGGGACCGAGGACACGAGGTCAGGTGGGAGGAGCCAGCTCCAGCTCCCAAGGCGGCGTGTGCCCAGTTCACGCTGTGACCTCTGCGTTTCCACCTCTCTGCAGCCTGTCCACACTGGTTACCTCTGGGGGGCCCTGCAGGGACCAGGGGCCTTGGGAAGAGCGAAAGGACACAGGGGTTAGGGGGCAGGGAGCCATCTCCTAGGATTCCGCCACCTGCCTGGCATCGGACATTGGCAGGTGCCACCCTGACCCCTCGGTGGGTCCTGCTCGCTGCTCTGGGATGAACACAAAGCTGCCACCCCGCGTGCCAGCAGGACACTGGACTGCGAAGATGGGGCATTTCAGAAGTTAACGCAGTCGGCGTTCTCCCCAGGGTGCCCTGTTGATTGGCAACTGCATGAGACGACTCGTCACGGTCCAGGGGTCCTCACACATGGGCCGAGAGCCCGGGGTGGGACAAGGGACGTGGCCAGGCACAGTGGGCCCCAGGCCAGCCTAGCCAGATGGAGGGCATGTGGCTGTCATCCTCCACTTGGAAGACGAGTCCACTGCTGGTCTTGCCGCTCAGGACACGGCAGCCCCCTGCCCGGAGCTGCTGGGGACAGAGCCAGGGCCTGCATTCCTTCTCCCCCAGGTAGCGGGAGGGGCAGACCCGGCCCCACAGTGTTCACTGGCTTCCTTTCCCGGGGGGACCCCCAGAGCTCTTGCTTGCCCTCAGTCCTCGGTTGGCCCGGGACCCAGCTGAAAGCAGCAGCTTACAGAGGCTGGATGGGGTTTCAGCTGCCTGGCCTCAGGCCACGTGTCACAGGCCCTGCTGTGGCTGACCTGGCCTGAGGCAGGTGCCCTCAGGACACCTCCCCCTCCCACATGGGTCGCAAGCAGGTTGGGGGCCTCTGCTGGGAGCACTGAGCTTCAGACAACACCCAGCTTAACTCTTCCCAGCAAGACCTTGGCCAGGCCCCAACCCCTCCGAGCATCACCTGCTGTGGACACACATGTGGCCACAGTCTGCCAGCAGGGCACGCCTGTGGTGGCCCGAGAGCGTGAGCACCAAGGAGCCCGAGGTCTGAGCCGTCTCCTCTGTCAGTGGGCGCAGTGAGATGGCGACCCCAGGGGCCGGGGTTGCTGTGAAGGTCGATGCGGCACATGGCAGGCGCTCTGAAATGCACAGCGGCGGGGGCTGTGATTCTGGGTAGGCACCCCTTCTGAGCAATTCCACAGACAACGTGTGGTCCCTGCACTCCAACCGTGAATCAAACACACAGATGCTATCCTGGAGAGTGCCCACGTCTTAGATCGGGGCGCTCGAGCCAAGGGTTGGCTCTCATTGGAGGCCTCATCTCAGATCGGAGCCTGGCAGGGGCCCACGTCCGAGGTGCGCCAGGCCACGACTGGAGATTCTGGGGGGCCACCTGCCTGGAGCGGGGGCATGCTCAGGCACCTGCTGGGCAAGAGAACACTGCTGCCTGTGAACACACTGTCCGAGAAAACTCACAAAATGGAGAACCGAAAGTTGGTCTTTCTCCCAGGCGGCCTGGCCCATGGGCCGTACCAAGTGGAAGGGAAGGGGGGCGCATCCTGGAATGTACTACTGGCTTCCCCCATCCTGCCCTGTGGTTCCCTGGGCCCACAGAAGCGGCCCATGGCAGCCCCTCACAGGCATCCCACATGGAGGGAGGTGAGTCCTCGCAGACAAGCACGGGCCAGGTCAGCTGGAGGCGCCTGGCCCACAGGGGCCAGCCTCAGTTTGTCCCCTATGTGCAATGGGCCGGCTGAGGGAACAGCAGGGTGTGTGTGCCAAAGGAAGGGCGCTGTTCTCGCTTGAGAAAAGCCACTGCCCTGAGGACAGCATGTGCCCGGTGAAGTGGGGTGGGGCGCACACCTCCTTGGATTTGCAGGATCTGTCACAAGTGTCTTGTGGAACCAGAATGCGTGGAACACATGCCAGGCATCAACTGTCAGTTATAGGATAGCAATTTTCTGTCACCTTAATCTACATATCTAAGCAATCCCACTTTCTCCAAAAAAGGTCGGGGTCAGGGAAGTGGACAAGCTGGCCCAAGGCTGGCCAGGAAAAGGCAGGGCTGAGGAGGGGCCGGGCTGGTGATGACAGCCTGGAACAACCCGCACGCAGGCCACAGCTTGGGATGCCAGCGATGGCACTCCAGTGGGCAAGATGACTTTTCCGGGAAATGGAGTTGGGACGAACGATTTGGGAAAAAAGCAGTTCGGGTTCCTAATTGTCATTCCCAGGAGTACTTTCTAGAATTAGACCAAAAACTTAAATATAAAATGTTACATTCCCAGAAGAAAATATCAAATGTTATGTAACCTTAGAGTACAGAAGACACAAAATGCAGAAGCCACATGAAAAAAACACTAACGATGACTTTAAATGCCTGGCAAAGAGAGAGAAATAAATGTTCTTGAAAGATAAAATAAGTCAAAGACAAATGACAAGATTGGAGAAAAACACTTCTAATAGATGATGGGCTAAACCTTAATATGTAAAGTGCTCCTGGAAAACACCAGTACGAACAACCCAATAGAAAAATGGACAAAGAACATGAAATACAGCTTTTCAATTGGTACATGTTTATATTAAACACTGATCTTTCGAGTTTCAAAATGACTGTATTAATGGTAGAAATAATCAACATAAAAAACAAATCTGACAAAAGCACTAGGATCTATTATATGTCTAGGAAACATAAAGCTATGATAAAACTATTTTACACCTGCCAGCTCTGCAGGATCAAGCAGTGGGGACACTAGCCCTCTCCTTTATTGAGAGGGGGAAGTTTGGTACCCCCCCACAAGAGATCACGTAGGAGTTAGGGAGCTCTAGAAAGCCTTTTGACTCAGCCCTTTCACACTAAGGAATTCAGCCAGAAATATCCACACTTAGCTCCAAAGACGCTTGTACAAGGACAGTCAACCTAACGTCGCTTGTTACAAAAGCCTGGAAATAACCTAAATCTCAACCAAGAGAAAATAGAATAAATAAATGACAGTACTAATAAAATATGGTACCGCCATTAAAACGAATGAGTCCCGGCTCTGTGTCGGCGCACTGTCCAAGCGGGGTCTCATGAGCACTGAGCGGCCTCTTGTAAAAACATTCGATGTACGTGAAGATTGTTGATGCGTGAGAAACTGGTTTATCTCTGCCGTGGGGGGCCGGGGGGGGCGGGCCTTGGAGGTCAGAGGTGGGAAGGACACTGAGTTTTTCACCTGACGCCCTTGCATACTCTGAATTTCTTACTCTGTGCATGAAAACATTTTTGTTCGGCTGTAAGCAGTTGCTTTAAACTTGCTGTATGGCGGGGCCCTGGCTCTCGGTGAACTTACTTTACATTCTGACGTGGTGAAAACATGCTGTGACCAATGCGGCGCCAGGGGTCAGGTGGCGCACACAGCCGAGGAGTCAGGAAAGAGGGGCGCTTCGGGGAAGAAATACTGTAGCAAGAGAATGACAGGAAGTCAGGCCGTGCCGGGGGCTTCCGCACGAGACCGCGACGTACGAGGGTGTGTCAGACTCAAAGTGCAGTCTGTGCAAACATCCTGTGGTGACAAGGGCAACCGAGAGCCAGGGCCACGGGTGTTCTCTGCTCTAGTGACATTCGGGTTTGCTTCTAAGCGTCCTGTATTATAAAAAATGACCCTAGACACTGAGCAAGAGGGGCCCATGGGGCTCGGGAGGGACGAAGGCACCAGCGGCTTCCCCGCCCGCTCCGAGGCCGGGGCTCTGTCCGGTGTCAGAGCTGGGTGGGACGGGACTCCGTAGGCTGGAAGGCTGGACTAGCCCGGAGGCCAGTATACCCGGGCAAGCCTGGAAGGGCGGCAGCGGGAGGGGCGCCTGTCGCACGACCCCCGGGTGGGCCACCTCCCGTCTGACAGTGACAACAGCAGCACTCTGTCTGGGCCTGGCGGGCCATTCTAAGATCTCTGAGGAGCAAGTCGCAACTCCCGACTGTGAGCAACACAAGCTTGCTGGGCGGCCAAACCCCGCCGGACTGACGCGGAGCGACCCACCGCCACCTGATCCCGCTCGGTGTCAACACTGACCCGCGGAGGCGCCGGGACACGGCGCGGAGCCGTCGGGAGCGGCGGGAAGGGCAGGGGCCGGCCGGGCGGGTGCCGAGGCTCCGCCACTTACCCCCGAGGCCGTACCCTCCTCCGCGGTCCGCCGCCGCCGCCGCCGCCGTTTCCGTGCGCGCGCCACGCTACTTCCGCTCCCGCCACGCTCGCGCACGTGACGTGCTCCCGGCGGCCGAGCCGACAGGGCGTCGTCCCCGCCCCCAGGCTGAAGCACCGCCTCTTAAAGGGGCCGGGCATCACCCGCCGCGGACTAGGACCAGCTGGAAGCAAGCGGCTCCGCGTCCTCGCCCCGCCACCGCCCGGCCCCTTGACACAGGCTGAGCCGCCGCCGGACCCCGGGGTGGACGACGGGCTACCCGTCTCCGAGGTCTTCCCCGTTCTAGCGCTCTGGCCCTCGAGGTTGCAGGGAACACGGCTTAGTGCTGAGCCCCGCCCCCAGCTGGGGTCCAGAGACACCCGCCCTCAAGGGCACCCGGGCAAACACAGCGCAAAGGCCCCGAGGCGTGTTGCAGGAGCCCAGCCTCAGGATGGCCCCCTTTCCTGGGGAGAGTCCACAGGGCCTTTCGGACCTGCCACTGCCCTTCCCCGGACCTCAGCCTCCCCATTTGCAAAGAGACCTGGCCCATCCCCCGGGACCCCGGTAACTTGTCTTGGCTCTCTGTGCGGGGGGTGCGAAAGGACAGGCGGGAAAGGAAGGGCAGCCCTGAGATTGCGCTGCGTGCTTATCTACCGTGGGAATGACTGTGCAGCGTCCTTATCATGGAAGGGAAAAGTGCCTCGCTGGGGCCCCAGAGCCGAGAAGAGACGCGCTGCGGTCATCTTCCCTCTCCCAGGGCTGTCTTGAAGAGACAAGGGGGAAAAATCAGCCAGGAGCCCACCCTCCCACGAGGCGCGACCAATCTAGGCAGGCAGGGTTCTGGGTTCAAATGCTGCGCGCCCCTCCGTCAGCTCCCAGGCAACAAGCAGCCTCAAGGGGCGCTCCGGCTTGGTCCTGAGCCCCATCCCTCTCCTGCAGGAAGAATGTGGTGACATTTGCATTTGTGCCGAACTTCCCCCGGTGGGCTGGGGCAAGCCCAGCATCCTCTACGAAGTCGCTGAGCAATGAAAACAAGGAGAGGAACCCTAAAATTTTAAATCTTTAATTTGTTTTCACGTTTTTCCTTCGTTTTGCTTCCAAAAGGAAAGGAGAGCGTGGCTCTGTCACTAGCACATCGTCCACAGCCCGTGGGCCGAGTCAGTTCCGGCCCCTGGCCCGCAGCTGCCTCGGGGGGCCCGGGGCGGCCCGGGGCGGCCCGGGCGCCCGGGGCTTCACATGCAGCCCCCAGGGCCGGCGCGAGGCGAGTCCGGGGGCCGCTTTATTGCTGAGGTCCTCCCGACGCGGCTCAGGGCACTGCCGCTCCGCTAGGCGCGCTGGCTGGGCAGCTCCTGGGAGATGAAGCGCCGCAGGCGCTCCAGGTACTGGCTGTAGAGCTCGATGTCGTTGTGCCCGGCGCCTTCTACCCACAGCGGCTCCACGGCCTTGGGACAGCGCTCGTAGAGCGCCAGCCCGTGCGAGAAGTCGATCACCTCGTCCTCCGTGCCGTGGATGATGAGCACCGGTGACGTGATCTTGGACACCTTCTCGATGCTGCGGGGCGGGGCGAGGCCCGTCAGGCCTCCGCCCCGCCCGGCGAACCCCGCCCCCACCCCCAGCCCGCCAGGCGCTCACTTGGGGAACGCGTCAAAGCAGTAGGTCTTCTTGGTGTCCGGGAAGGCGACGCGCATGCCCGAGGTAAGCGGGGAGTGCAGCACCACGGCGGCGCACTCGTAGCGCGAGGCCAGGTCCACGGTGGGCACCGTGCCGATGCTCTGCCCGTACAGGACGATGCTGTCCGGGCTGATACCGTACCTGGCGGCGGGGCGCGGTCAGCCAAGGCCACAACACACACTCGCCCCCCCCCCACCGCCCGCCCTACTCCCCCATTCTCCCGCACAGCCTCCAGCGACCCTCCCCTGCCCGTTCAGTAGGCTGGCGGGGCTCGGGCAGCCCCAGGCCACCTGGCTCTGCACCCATTTTCTCTGACAGCATCTACTCGGGCAGGTGTGGGAAGCGCAATGCTGTGAGCCCCACAGCGGCTCCTGGGGGCAGGGTAGCCCTGGGGCCTCTCCTGCTCCCCCTGGTCGCCCAGCCCCAACCCTAAGCACTTCACCAGGGCCACACCCAGAATCTGCTTGGGGTTTTCCTGTCCCTGTTGTTGTAGCCCTTCCCGGTTGCACTGGGGGGGTGGGGGGGCAGGGGCTGTTTTCCTCTCTGCACCCCTCACCCACCCCCTTCCTTGTGGGGAATGAAGACAGCGCTCCCAATCTCACCCCTCAGTGTCCCCACGCCCAATTAGAATAGTGGCTGCTGCGGGGAAGTGGGCAGGGGCCACCCGTTTCTCAGGGCACCTTCCCTACAGAGGCCAGGCCCTGGACCTCCCTCCTCAGCACCAGCTCCCACCTCCAGGCCCCAGCCCCTTCTCCTGCCCTGACGCCTCCCCTAGGAGCCCCCCAACACGG